>NC_134353.1:334103154-334403154 GCF_048569485.1 Anomaloglossus baeobatrachus
TTAGCTTCAATAACACTAGAGAGTACGTAAACCCTTTATAGAGCTGCTGGGGACTATTTTCCTGTCAGACCGTGTTCTTTGTGTTCGTTCTGGAGAGAAATTCCTCCGCCTCGTGACGTCTGATGCTCCAGGGCGTTGAAGGACCAGAAACAAAAACAAGGCGAAGAGAGCGGAGCAGAGCCCGGAGGAGTCGGTAGAATGGCAGCATTGGGTGGTCGCGGGGGCTGCTGACCTGTCCGTCCAGGATGGCAGTGTCCCGGCTGTGAGCTGACAGGACGCCGTGTATGACATCCGTGCAGGTGAGCGCCATCCTGTACGGCTGCAGTGCCGCTAGGGTCTATGTGCATTATATGGCTGTATTGTATACATGGCGGCTTCTCTATGGGAAGCGATCAGTCAGGACATGTCTGTGGAGGGATCTCCCAGTATAGCATCGCATGTAAGATCTGTGTGTGGGACGGGGAGGCCAGTCTGTGGAGACCGAGCTATGGAGGTGACATTTGCTTTATCTGATCCCTCGATCGCTGCACACAAGGAATCCACCCGAGAAGATGTGTATTTTGTCCTGCGTTTTGTGGACGTGACAAGTGATCTGTCGCCAGCCCCGCCCCCTGTCGCCTTGGCCCCGCCCCCAGCAGCTGATCGCTTGGACTTGGTGGAGCTCAGAGTTGTTTATTTGCACTTTTTACCATCTTAGATCCAAGATGAAGGATTTGGCAGCCATGGATCACATCAGCAACGAGGCCTTCAAGCTCCTGAAGCAGCTCAATGTGCACCTGGAGCAAGAAAACAAGTACCAGCCCAGGGAGAAGGGCTTGATCCTTCTAGAGTCCACTGCAGAGGTGAGAGGGGGTGGGGGGCAGCTTATTAATGGGGGCTGCCTGTACTGCTCTGCCATTAGACCTGGATATCCTCGTACAAATATTCTATGACCATCTGATTGTAGAGATCCTTGAGAACTTGTTGTCTTATTGGTGCCGGGTTAACAGAAGTGTGCTGTATTGGTTACGAGCGGAGATTATCCTTCTCGAAGGCATTTCTGAGCATCCTACAAGTCTTCTCCTTCATTTGGATGTTATATCATCAGATCCATTGCTTAAAATGGGCGATACGGTGGCTCAGTGGTTAGCACTACAGTCTTGTAGCGCTGGGGTCCTGGGTTCAAATCCCACCAAGGACACCATCTGCAAGGCGTTTGTATGGTCTCCCTGTGTTTGCGTGGGTTTCCTCCCACACTCCAAAAACATACAGATAGGGACCTTAGATTGTGAGCCCCAATGGGGACAGTATGACCAATGTATGTAAAGTGCTGTGGAATTAATAGCGCTATAGAAATAAATAAAATTATTTATTATGAGCGTGAAAATTAACATTGTTCTTGAGGGGGGGTCAGACACACCCCATCCCCCCCCTACCTCCCTATAAGAACATGTTCAAATCTGTGTCACAGCCTTTATCTAAAATACCACTTTTCCATGGGAAAAAAGTAGCACTATCAATCCCTTATCTAATAATGGGCACTATGCTAATCACAAGACCATTTTTCCAAGTCCGAACAACAGTTTCATTTTTAACTCAAACCACAATACAGATGTTGTCAGATGCTTAAAGGGGTTGTCCACTAATTGGGCAGATACAAAAAGGAAAAGATCCAGCACTGAAACTTGACTCATCTAATGCATATTAAAAATACAAACTGAATATGAAGACAGACAAATAACACAACACACCTGGTTTTGGTTTACGTGTTTCGAGGAATAACCTCCTGGTTATGATTTAAGAGGTTGTTCCTCGAAACATGTAAACCAGAACCAGCTGTGGGTTTTTTTTTGTCTGTCTCCTCAATGTTCACAGTTTGCACTTTTTTTTCTCTTATACATTAAATGAGGTAATTTTTAGTGCTGGACCTTTTCCTTCTTTGTTCCCTGTTTAGGTTTTCTGATTAGTGCACATCTCACAGATGATCTGTTGTATTTTTATTTTTATTTTTTTTTTTTGTTTTCTTCTTGGCTTTGTTCACTAATTGGGCAGCCCCTTCCAATCCAAATGTTTTGGGTATTTTTTTTCCCCCTTTTTAAAATAACACTTCTACTCCCGGTGCCTATGCTTTTCCAGTGTTGTCAACACTCTCCAGGGATTGTTTACCAGTGTGATGTCACATGATTCCTGCGATCAATCAGTGGCCGCTTCACGCAAACCTCGACCTTCTTCTTTGAATAAATCTTACTTTCAGAGGAAGTCAGAGCACAGCTTCTTCTGGATGTATGTGATGTCTGAGGGTGGGTAGATTGAATCAGCCACTGATTGGCTGTCTGGATCACGTGACACCACACTGGTACACCGTGGTGGAACGGCGCCGAAGGTGAGTATGTGTTATTTGGATTGAGAAGGGGTTGTCTGAGTAATGGACAGCCCCTTAAGTGTAGAAACCTTTCCCCTTGTCTCTTCTGGGTATCCCTAACACCTCTGACATGTAATCCCTTGTGTTTTCCAGAATGACAATACAATCTGTCCAAAATCAAGAAATGCAAAAGTTGAAGATTTATGGAGTCTAACAAACTTCTTTGGCTTAAGCATGGAGACTTTTGTCTTGGCTGTGAACATCTTGGATCGATTTTTGGCCATTATGAAGGTAAAAACAAAGGGACTAAACATCAAAAGGAATTTTGACCTCTTCCTAGGAAATGTTCGCTCTTCTCCCTCCAGGGGAGTGTGTTATATATATTTATTTTATTTATTGGTTTGTGTTCAGGTGAAGCCCAAGCACCTCTCTTGTATTGGTGTTTGCTGCTTCCAGTTGGCAGCACGAGTTGTGGAAGAAGACTGCGACATCCCGTCCGTCCATGATGTGATCCGCATCAGCCAATGTAAATGCACTGTGTCCGACATTAAACGTATGGAGAAGATAATTTCAGAAAAATTGCACTTTGAATTCAAAGCAACCACTGCCTTAACCTTCTTGCACTTATATCACACAATGGTTCTCTGCCATTCCTCTGAGAGGTGAGTGTGCCGTGTAATAAGATGGGTTTGCGTATTGCTACACTTTTAGGCTGCTTTCACATATTAGGTTTTTGCCATGGGGCCCAATCTGTTGAAAAAACTGATGTGACGGATCCGGCGGAAAAAATGGATCAGTTGCATCAGTTTTTTGACGGATCCGTTGTGATACTGAGCATGCTCAGTTCACAAAACCGGATCTGGCGGCCGGATCCGGGTTTTTGCCAGATCCGGTGTCCATAGGCTTCCATTATAAAACACGCCATACGGTGCCGGATACGTTTTTTCACCGGAGACAAAAAAAAAATTCCTTCAGCATTCCATCCGGCCGCCGGACAAGCAAAAGCCGGATGGAACGCAAGGCCATCCGTCTCTAATAGAAGTCTATGGGGGGAAAAAAACGGATCCGGCGGCAACAGACACCAGATCTGTTTTTGTCGGATTTTGCCGAATGGCAGAAAATTGATATATGAAAGCAGCCTTAGTATTCAGTTTGGTACATCTGCAAGCACAGGCTTGACTAAAGAGGTTTACCAGCCCTTGTGCATGGGTGGCCTATCATTAGTATAGTGTCATTGTTGCGTTTTTGTTTAGGGCTGGCTGCTGTAATTGTATGAGCATAGGGGCCACGTCATAAAGGTTCTCAGCGGGTATGCCAAGTATACAGTGGAACCTCCACTTAACGAGTAACCCACTTAACGAGAATTTCGCTTAACATGCAAAGCTTTCTGTAAATTTGTAACCCGGTTTACGAGAAAGCTTTGCTGTATGAGCAAAATACTCACCGCACACACTTCCGGTTCCGTACATCCACCGCGCTCTGACCCGCTCTTGCAGTCCACACACACACACACACACACACACACACACACACACACACACACACACACACACACACACACACACACACACACACACACACACACACACTATTATGCTCACCTTACCTTCCGTTCCACCGCTGGCCTCCTGGTTCTTGTAGTCCGCCGGCTCTCATTGCGACGTCCTCGCAGCGAACTACAAATCCAGGAGGCCGGTGATGGAAGGTAAGGTGAGCATAATATGTGTACCTTCAGTTCCATCGCCGGCCTCCTGGGTCCTGTAGTTTGCAGCTCCACTCCAGGCTGTGCATCGGCAACCATAGCGACGAAGCAGGAAGTTCCCCTGTCAGACGCTACTGAAAGGCAGCGCGCTGGCCAATCAGAGGCAAGCAACTCCTGCCTTTGACGTCAGCGCTCTGGCAGCGGAAGTTCCTCCTTCGTCGTTCTGGTAACCCGATACACAGCCTGTACCGGAGAACAAAGTCCCAGGAGGCCGGCGATGGAACGGTAAGGTGAGCATAGTGTGTGTGTGATGACACAATAGGGGACCTGAATGGGACTTTTGACAAGTTGTGGGACGAATTGTCTGCATTGCAATGATTTCCTATGGGAAATCTTGCTTTGCTGAACGAGTAACTTGGCTAACAAGCACAGTCCCAGAACGGATTGTTCTCGTTAACCAAGGTTCTACTGTATTCCCCAGTATCTTATTGAATGCCCGTAGTAATGTAGGCAAGCTAACAGTAATTGCTCCAGACCTTACAAGAGTAATTGCTTCTCCCCAGTGCTTTGCTGGTACAGACTGCCCTCAGGTACTGACCTGTTATTACCTGCTACTCTTACCAGCTCAATCATGTTACTCCTTATATAACCAGGAGTCTTATCCTATAATGTAGTGACGATGGCAAGGAGAAGGTAAACACTTAGGGGAGGTGTAATCTCTGAAATATTTTAGCTTTTGTTTCCATGAATTGGCAATTTCATATAATGGGGTTTCTGTTCTGCAGGAAAGAAGTATTGAGCCTTGAGAAACTGGAAGCACAGCTGAAAGCTTGTAACTGCCGGCTCATTTTTTCCAAAGCAAAAGTAAGTATAGTTCTTGTGTTTTTGTTTCCTGACACTGATGTCTCTAAGATGCTGATGACTGACGTTCCTTTTGTCTTTCTCCAGCCCTCAGTGTTAGCCCTGTGCCTTCTTACCCTCGAAGTAGAAACGTTGAAGTCTCTAGAACTATTTGAAATAGCACTACGTGTACAAAAGCATTCAAAGGTAATTAAAGCGGAATCTGCCCGGGGGATCCTATCCCAAGGATAACCTGGGTGTATGGTAATTATCTCCAGTATTGAGTAATACATGACATGTACTTATAAAGACATTCCAGTTATGATTAAAAATAGTGCCCTGTTATGAGCAGATTAAGAAATTGTACTGAAATTGTTGGGTGGTTATGTATGCTCTAGAAGAATGCTCTGCTTAAAGGGATCGCTCACCAAGTTTTTACTACCACATCTGAGATCGGCGTTATTTAGGGGCAGAGACACTGATTCCAGTGCTGTTTTGATAAAAATCCCTTTTGATCTGCTCCTGATCTACTAATTCTCTGACTGCTGAGCTCTGTGTAACCCCCCCCCCCCCCTCCCAGACTACTGATTGATATCTGACTGTGTACACTCTGCATAGGCAGAAAGTTGCCAATTAGATGTGTGGGTGAGGTTATACAGAGCTCATGATTATAGAGGACTACATGGCAGCAAGTTCTCTAGTGATAATCTGCTGATTTAAAACAGTGATTTTATCAAAACTGCAGCAAGCAGCCCAGTAAGTGACACCTCACTGGAATCAGGGTCTCTGTCTCTACATTATACTGCTCTCAGATTAGGGGATATATTCCCTTTCATACAGTAATGGCAGAGATGAGTCCTTATTATGGGACACTTCTGTTTATACAGTAGTTCTTAATACAGTATGTACAAGTTAGTTCAACTCAATTTAATTTCTTACAATTTCTGTAAATGATCTATTAATAATACAAATAATTATAAAATATAAATAATAATAATAATCTTTTTTCCTAGGTTAATGACAAAGACATGCTTTACTGGCGGGAGCTGGTATCAAAATGTCTAGCAGACTATTCCTCTCCAGAATGCTGCAAACCCGATCACAAGAAGCTAGTATGGATTGTCTCGAGACGCACCGCACAGAACCTGCATAACAGTTACTACAGTGTTCCCGAGCTGCCCACTATTCCTGAGTATGGCTATATGAATGAGAGCGAGAGGTATGGGCTGGCAAATGTTCATATTACTCAAACCTGCTGTAATGTACAGAAAAGTGTGCATAAACCGGAAATGGCGGCCTTCATCACATCTTCTTCCTATAATTTTCAATTGCTGGTCTCTAATATTAGTACAGTTATAAACTGGTAGTCTTGTCTTTCAAGGCGGTGAGATAAGATTGGTTACTCCCTATAGTACCTGCTGTTTCTCCTTGAAAACTTAGATGAAATAGTAAAAACTAAGAAATGGGTGACTCTGTTTTTAAAGCTGTATTTTAACCTCTTAATCTAACAGCATAATGTAGAGAGAGTCCCTGACTCCAGCTAATCTCACTTACTGGGCTGCTTGCTGTAGTTTTTATAAAATCTCCACTTTAGCTGCTGTCTTCTAGTGATATCCTGTTGATAAAGCATTCATTTGAGGACTAATAAGCCGGCTGCCTTATAGTCCACCATATTCATCCATCACTGATGGGAAGCTTTTTGCCCATGCATAGTATACACAGAAAGGTGTGTGTGTGTGTGTGTGTGTGTGTGTGTGTGTGTGGTGTGTGTTTATATTAAGCTCTGCATTCAGAGAACTGGTAGATCTGCAGCAGGTAAAACTGATTTTTATCAAAATTACAGCAAGCAGCTGACATTGTTGGAATTGGGGTCTCTGCCTCTATATCCTATTGCTCTCAGATGGGTAGCAAAAACTTATAATTTCATGGAAAAAAGTGATAGTTGTGGTTCAGTGCGGTTATTGGGGGTCCTGTCTGAGAAAAGCCTTAAAGGGGTTGTCCACTACTGGACAACCCCCTCTTATTCCCCAGGTTTGCCCCCATAAACAAAACTTATACCTTCCTACCATGACTGCGTTATTCCAGCAGTGTGTCGGCAGTCTATCTCCCGGGCTCACATGAGGTTGTGGCGTCCCTTGCCCAATCAGCACCTACTCCCCTCTTCCCGCCTTCAGACATATAAGTAATTAACAGGAAGTAAGCAGCTCGTCGCGGCTCTCACTTCCTGTTGATTACTGAAGGTGGGGACAGTGAAACCAGCGGTAATTGTGTGAGGGGGTTTACAGGACATCACAACCTCACGTGAGCCCTGGAAGATCGATTGCTGGAACGGCATCATCATGGGAGGTGAGTATTAGATTTTATTTTAATGGGGGGCAAACAGGGAATGAGAAGGGGTTAGGCTATGTGCGCACGTTGCGTAAATACATGCAGTTGCGCTGCGCTTTGTAGCGCAGTGTAACTGCATGCGTCCTGCGTCCCCTGCACAGTCTATGGAGATTGTGCAGGGGCCGTGCGCACGTGGCGTTTTAGAGCGCAGCGCTTCAGCTTCTGCCGAAGCGCTGCGTTCTAAGAAGTGACATGTCACTACTTCCGTGCGCTTTGCCGTCAGCTCCTGCTCTGTCTATGGCAGGAGCTGCATGCAGAGCGCATGGAATCGGCATTTTTTTATTTTTTTTTTCACTACGGACATTTCTGCAGCGATTTAAAGCGCACATGTGCTGTTCAGATCGCTGCAGAAATTTCTGCAGTGACTGTACGCAACGTGCGCACGTAGCCTTATACTGTGAAACCTGCAATTTTTAGCTGCAGGAATCTAAATACTAAACCCTTTTCAGAAATCTGGCGTACATTGTAACTGATGTCTCCAAAGAACTTGAATGTTCTTCTCGGGCTGGAGAAAACGCTTCTAGTATCTGTAGGAAACTTTTATGTTCTTGAGCCTTACGTAATGTCAGACAAAGCACATTAAGTGCCAGATAATCAGTGTGCGGCCTGACTGGGCACTTGACAGCTTGTACTGCCATTAGGACAGTGGTGAAGATGCCGTTCATTGGTGGCCATCTGTTATCTAGCTTGAGATATAGTGGGGGTGTTCTGGACCGTGTCTATAGATTGGAACCTTTGGAAAATGGTACTAATTGACTTTTCTACCTTTTTAGTGAGGATTCGTGTGAAGATATGAGCAGCGGGGAAGACTGTCTGAGCAGCTCTCCTCCAAGTGACCTTGAGGCGTCTTTCTTTTTTGATGATTACAAGCCAAAATTGAAATGTCGTAGTCGTCACCTCTACCCTTTGTAGCAAAGGATAATACCATTTTTATATGCATGTAATGTCATTGTACTGCGGTATGCTGTGGATGAAGTCTGAGATTAGTTTTATTTGCTTACACAAGATGAATATTTAAAAATGCCAACATATTGGTTGTTTTTTTGCTCTAGCAGTTTGTTCCCTCCGATGCTCCCATGTTCAGTCTCTTTATTTCTTGAACCTGATCAGTTTGGCTTTCTCCCTCTTTGTATTTACTACAGTGGTTGCAATATATTTCATTTTATATTTTCATTCTTATTAATCTGTTCTGACCGATCTGCCGCTCAGTTTACTTCTACATTCCATAGATCAATTAGTTTTGTTTAATGTATTACAGTGCAATCTTGTTAACCCTAGAACGCGCAACCATAGAAATCAAGTAACCTAGCAGGCCTGCGAGGCCCCAGGTATGCATTCTACGGTTAAAGGAACTGTTAAGTGTTCTACCCACAAATTGATTAGTGACTTTAGAACAATTCCCAAAGACTTATCTGGAATGGTTAATATACTGCAGGGCTTGTAATCGTGCACCCCTTGAGATCCCTTTTTGGCGCACACAGTAGAACATACTTGCACACCTGACAATCATGGGCCTTGAAAGTTGAAGGATACCGGCCAACAGATTGGAGCCTGCAGAGCTTGGACCAGGATTTGTAGTGGCTGAATATAAAACATTTCAGAGGCTAACCTCAGAAAATATGGTGTTAATAATAAAGTGGGGACATATATTTTTCTGTTACTCATGTCACGAAAGGAGCAGCTAAGTACCCTCTGTGTAATGCCCTTGGCAGCTGCTACTACAGGATAGTCTTTGCAACTAGTGCCACGATTTTAGACATAGACCTTTTTCGATAGCATCCCAAGTGCCGGAGTATCTTTCCCGCTATGTGCACTTCACGTTTTTTTGCAGATTTACTGTGTTGTGTGTTTTTTTTTTTTTTGTTCTTTTTTCTCCCTTCTTCCCCCTTTATGGCTTTTGAAGCCTTAAGCAGTGAAAAGTCGTTTTGATTTTGCAGTACATATGCTAACTATTTTTGCTGCTTTTTCCGCCTTGTTTTGCACATACCGTTGGAGTACCGATCACCTGTCTGGGGCTGCCATTTTTATTCATTCATTTACATTTATAGAAGTTGTCAGACCAGTGATAGATACTCTTGTTTTAGGCCCTGTGCGCACACTGCAGATTTGCCGCGGAATTGCTGCAGAAAATGTCTAACATTTCTGCAGTCGATCCCCAGCAAATCCTAGAGCGTTTTTTAAGAAAAAAAAAAAAAACTGTGTGCATACTTTTTTTTTTTTTTTTTTTTTTTTTTTAAACCCGCAGATTTTCCACTGCTGAATTAATGTGCATGTCACTTAGATAATGGTAAAAATCCGCGGGGACCAACTTGAGGCAAATCTGCAGCAAGCCGTGGTAAACACACGATTTCGTTGCGTTTTTTGTTTTTTGTTTTTTTTTTTTACCGCAGGTGTGAGATTCTTTAAGAGGGTCCATTTTTTTTTTTTTTTTTTTCTGAAGAAATAGTCACTTTCTAGTGCGCACATAGCCTTAAAGCTTAATTTAATCATCACCATGCTTTTCCTTGCGGATATAGTGCTAGTTTACACATACACATAATAGGTTTGCTTTGGCAAGCGCGTTTGCTCTGCAATGTTATATACGCTAAAGGACCTAGCAAACAAAATTATTCCAAGCAAAGAAATATTCAGAATTTAGTAATATAAAATACAGTAGTAAACAAGTCTTTGTTAATAATTTCTCCAATGATGATTTGCTTTCTCGATGCCAAACTAATGGGAGTGTTATTTTAACGGTTCCTGTTATGTAAAAAAAAAAAAAATCTAAATAGTACTTGTGTTCTGTATATCTGGTTTAAAAATGTGAATAGTGGACACGTTCAATTTCTACATGTCTGGTCATGTAGGTGTGTCTGAAGGTACAAATGTGAATGGTGCTTTATGTTAAAATCTTTTGTGCAAAAACAAATGTACAGAAACATGTAAATAAAAAAATGTACATAAAAAAATGTAAAATTTAAAACGCACACAAAAAAAGTTATTTTTGTACATGTATGTAGCATTTTGTTAAACGGCATGTAGATATTTAATTTATTCCATATGCATATATTGTATATTAGACTGTCCTGTTTTGTTGTTTTTTTTTTTTTGACAGTCTAACTAATAAAAAAACCCTACTTTTACACGTTTGTCTGTACTTGTAATTTACATGGGGGAGGGCAGATGTTTTGGTTTTGTTATGATAGACAATTGACCAGATCCTATAAAGTATAGCAATGTAAAGTGCAATGAAGTTAAGAGTTGTCCATTGCATCTTTATTCCAACAAACGCACATGGACATCATGGGGAGGTCTACTGCGCAGGCACCTAGTCTAGCGAGTCTCTACTTTGACTCAATGGATGCTCATGTAAGATCATTGCAGCCACTGCAAGGAAAATGAGCAACCTGCCAGTGAATTAAGATTGTGTGATGGCACACTGCCTTTAAAAGTTGTGAAATATGGGCAGCATGGTATCTAGCACTGTAGGCTTGCATTGCTGGGTTCAAATCCCACCTAGGACATGTGCATGTAGTTTGTGCTCTCCCTGTGTTTGCATGGGTTGCACTGGTTGGAATCTAGATTGTGACCCCCCCCCCCCCTTCAATGGGAACCAGTGATGTCTGATGGCAGTTTAGAAGTGAGGAATAAGGTAAGTAAGGTATTGCATCCCATCTGAATGGAGTGATGCATGAATTTGTGCAGCTCCACTCAATTGTCTATAGGACTTAAGTAAAGTGATACTTGGAGCAGGCTCCCCCCCCCCCCCCCAAAACCAAAAGCTTTGAGCCATAGGTGGGTTGCACGGGTCTCTGCCTCCCTGGTGCCGTATTAACTTGTAAGGGTATGCTTCCACTTGCGCATATGCGAATGACCCTCTCCTGTAAGCGTCAGCCGAGGGTCATGCGACGATTTTTGCGATTGTATCACAGCTGCGAAGAAGAGGGAGGGAGCACATTCTCCCCATCTCCGCTGCCTGTCTCTTCGTATATCGTACTGTGGTCGAATGACATGCAAGTGCAGTGTGGTTTCACACGCATCCATAGACTTATATGGGGATGCATGAGACGAGATTCGCTGCCAAACGCAGCATGCTGCGATTTTTCTTTTCTCTGGCCGATATGGAATAAGAAATCAATCGCAGATTGACACTGCCTCATAGTTTTGCACTGGTGCGATTGCAGTCCGATGTTTTATCGGATTGCACTCATCCGTGCAAAACGCAAGTGGAACTGTAGCCTTAAGTGGACAGGCGCAGCAGGAGGAGGATGAGCCATGAAGAGGTTTAAGCGGCCTCCATCTCTTGCTAGTGACGTCACCCCCCCCCCCCCCCTCTTCCCCTCCCAGTGTGGTTTGCTGCAGCTCCCGATGTCTGCCTGCACTCAGCACTGCAGATAAGAGCACATATTAGTCCGGAGTTAGGGGTACTTCACACACAGCGAGATCGCTACTGAGATCGCTGCTGAGTCACGTTTTTTGTGACCTCATTAGCGATCTCGCTGTGTGTGACACTGAGCAGCGATCTGGCCCCTGCTGTGAGATCGCTGCTCGTTACACACAGCCCTGGCTCGTTTTTTTTATTCTTGCTCTCCCGCTGATAAGCACACATCGCTGTGTGTGACAGCGAGAGAGCAACAATCCTGAATGTGAAGGGAGCAGGAGCCGGTGTCTGACAGCCTGCGCTAAGCTGTTACCAAGGTAAACATCGGGTAACCAAGGTGGTTACCCGATATTTACCTTCGTTACCAGCCTCCGCAGCTCTCGTGCCGGCTCCTGCTCCCTGCACACACTAAGTTAAGCGGTGTGAGCTGGTAACTAAGGTAAACATCAGGTAACCATACCCGATGTTTACCTTAGTTACCAGTGTCCGGAGCTTCCAGACGCCGGCTCCGTGCAAGTGCAGCGTCGCTTGCACGTCGCTGGGGGCTGGTCGCTGGTGAGATCTGCCTGTTTGACAGCTGACCAGCGACCATGTAGCAATGCAGCAGCGATCCTGACCAGGTCAGATCGCTGGTCGGATCGCTGCTGCATCGCTAAAGTGTGAAGGTACCCTTACACTTGCAAGTGACTCGTGTAATACGCGCGAGTCTCTCATTGCATCACCTGGCACGGCCGGCTGCTCTCGGGACAGGAGCATTTCAGCAGCATAGAAATGCATGAAGCTGACCTGCTCCTGTCAGGAGAGTGCACGGCAAGTGCCGGGTGATGCAATGAGAGACTCGCGCGTATTACGTGAGTCACTCGCAAGTGGGACTCTGGACCTACATGTGCTATCTCTTTATCAAGCCAGTGCTGGTAGCAGCCTGTGCAAACAGACTGGTCATCAGTAGGAGCCTGGTTCTGTGCTGGATTTCTAAGCCTATGTGCCCGTGTTGTGTCCCTGCAGAAATTTCTGCAGAGATTTGAACAGCACATGTGCGCTTCAAATCGCTGCAGAAACACTGCGTAATGTATGCAGTGAAAAAGCCGATTTCATGCGCTCTGGATGCAGCCCCCACCATAGAGCATCCAAAGCGCACAGAATAAGTGACATGTTGCTTTTTAGAATGCAGCAATTTGGCAGCATGCAAATTACTGCGTTCTAAAACGCAACGTGCGCGTGGATTATGCACAATCTTCATAGATTGCACGCGTCCTACGTCCCCTGCACAGTTATGCTGCGTATTGCACTGCAGCTTAACTGCATGCAAATACGCAATGTGGGCACAGAGCCTCAGTCTGCTGACATCTCGCTGCCTGTGCGGGGCTGTTACTAGCACTCGCGTGATAAGCAGTATAGGTCCAGATCACCTTCACTCCACCATCACTTCTGAGAGCACTGCGTGTGTCCCTCCTGTGTCTAAGTGTGGGCACATAGTATGAGAATGCTGAGCTCCGAAGGAGATCTGAGAGATTTATGGCTCCGTCCCACTCTGATATGCAGTACCATGTTGCGACTGAAAAATGGGCCCACAGCCCATTTATATTAAAGGGATATCCACTTTCAGTAAAGCTGAATCCAAAGTGCAAAATGTACATAATATAAACTCCTCAGGTACTCTTACCTGACCCCCTCCGATCCATTGTCAGCTTCTTGCTGCCACTGTGGTTCCAGTGTTGTAATTAGCTGAGCCATGTCAATATGTCACCGCTCTAGTCAGTTTCAGAGCTCATGTAGAGGTTGGTGGCACGCGATGCTGCGCTCAGTGGCTGGCTGACTAGAGCGGTGAAGTACACTGTTGACATTGCATCCCTCTGTAGTTACAACTTTTGGACCGCAGAGGTGGCAGATATAGGGGTGATCTAGTGCAGTATCAGTCTGAGGGTACGGACACACTGTTTTCTCCACATCCAAGAAAAAACATCTGATCATTCTGATCAGAGTGAGATTTCCATGGATGTGGAGAGGGAAAAAAAATAATTTATCCACCTTCTCCATTTTGTCTCCTCTGTCAGTCTATGAAAATCCATACTACTATAACATCCGATTACTGGCCATTTTTTTTTTTTCTTGGACCCATAGACTTGCTTTACCCATTCCGATATGACACACATCAAAATTGGACAGGTCTCTTGATTTTTTCCGTGGACCACTCAGTCTGAGGGGGGAAAAAAATGGACATGCAGAAGTGCTATCTGTGAAAAACCACATATAGCTCTTCAACGAGAAAATCGGTCATGGGTACGAGCCCTGAGGCAGATCTCAGACGTCCATGTATCATGGTCCGCCATTCCGGATCCAGCAGGACTGTCTTGAATGTCCCACTGTCTTGCTGGGGGTTAAGGGTACGTCCCGACTTCAACTGTATCTGACTTCTCAGAACATGAATGCTGCTAAATATTATGGTGGAGATGGGGACCATCACATCATCTTCTCCCATTCAGTCTATGCAGAGACTGGAAATGCTGTCAGGACCATTTGGTGCTTTGAATCAGGATTGCCATCTGTCCAGAAATTCCAGGACAGTGCGTAAGGGCACTTTTTTGCTTTATCCGCACAAACATTTGATGCAATTTTTCTCTCTCGCCTTATTGGGGGACACAGGACCATGGGTGTATGCTGCTGTTTCCAGGAGGTTGACTCTAGGAAAAAAAAGTTAGCTCCTCCTCCGCAGTGTACACCCGCTGACTGACCAGGAAGTAAGCCAGTTTTTTGCTTAGTGTCCTAGTATGTGGACATGGGCCTGTTTTTCAGGCCTCTTTTTTTCCTTTTTTCTTGGGTGCCTTTTTTAGCCCCCTAATCTATTCTTTTCTTCACAGATGGTGTCTCACACTCCTGCTCTCCCCTTATGCGGGAAGAGGGTAGCAGGGTGCTTGGTCGCCAGGTCTCCCCTCTTCCCAAGTGTCTGGATATTGTATGCTCTGCGTCACCACGGTGCCCAGAGCCCCCATATTTACATCCACCCAAGCTCCCCCCTCACTTGTGCCAGGGGCAGGGTGCGCTGAGAGATCTCCTACTTGTTCCGCTTCTAAGCAAGCTGCACCGAATCTGGCAATGTACACGGTTCCCAGGAACGGATTGCTGCGCGGAGTAGCGGACGTCTACACACCCCTGGTTGTTACCTGGTTGGGGCGGCTTGTACGGACCCCCTGGATGCAGGTGTCGCGGGCGGCGGGGCGCTGCGCTCGCTAACGCTCGGGTCCGGCGCTGCTGCTGCTCGGTGGCTCGAGCAGTGGGCCGGATCCGGGGACTCGAGCGGCGCTCCTCGCCCGTGAGTGAAAAGGGGTGGTTTGGGGATTTGGTCCGTGACGCCACCCATGGGTTGTGGTGAAGGTGGGCACCACCGCTGCTGATGACGGGGATCCCGGGAGCGATGGTAGGGAGCAGCTGGGATGTTGTTTCCCCCCTCCGTGAGTAGGGGTTGGTGGTCCCGGGGCCCGGTGTTGTGACGGGGAGGCAGGGTTGGCGAGGTGCAGGGTCGCAGGGACAGCACAGCGCGGTGCCGGATGGCACTGGTGTACTCACTCAGCAACAGATGCACGCAAAGTCTCTGGTAAACCAAACGGCTGGATGGACGGGTCCCGCAGCCGGCTGCTGTGGCTTCTCCCGGACAGTTGGCGGTGGCTGCCTTTCCCTGCACCTGTGTGTATGTTCGGCTCTGATGGCTTCCCACCGGTAACCCGCTCCCCAGCGTATATGTGCCGGAGGAGCCCTTTTGCCCGCAGGCTCTGGCCCTTTGGAATTCTAGCTTTGGCAGTAGCTGTATTTCCTTTTGCTGGTCGGACGGTTGCCTTTTATCGGGTCTTGGCTGCTAGGAAACCCCTGGGGTTCCGGTCACTAACGGATTTGACCTTTGATGGCGGCTCCAAGCCTGGTCGGGGTCCGCAGGCCCTGCCTGTGTGTGCTGGCTTCACTTTGCTCCCTGGTTCGGTACCGGCGGGCCACCGCCCCACCCCGGTCTTACGGTTCCGCGTTGATTCGCCTCTCCTGCAGACGGCCACCACCGTCTGCCAACCCTTGCTGTCAGTGCCTGGGCCACACACCCAGACACAGCCAGTCCAGCTCCTCCACTTCACTCCTCTCTCCTTCACTTCCCTAACTCAACTCCTTCCTTTTCCCGCCTCCAGGCCTGTGAACTCCTCAGTGGGCGGGGCCAACCGCCTGGCTCCGCCCCACCTGGTGTGGACATCAGACCCTGAGGGAGGCAACAAGGATTTTGTGTTTGGCTGTTGTGCCTGTCTCAGGGTGGGGGTGAGGGTGTTGTAGTACCTGTGACGACCTGGCTAGTCCAGGGCGCCACACAGGTAGGGATCGTCATCCTCTCCAGGCAGGTCATTTTTCAACATGAGCGGCAGGGGAGAAGGTCTTCCTGCTTCAGTGGCGTCTGCTCTGCAGCACTGCGCTGTTCCTGGATCATTTTCGGCCAGACATTAGTCTAGGCCCCGCCTTCGGCCTACAGCAGCCGCTGGCTATGCCCCGCTTCCTCTGTGTTCAGCGCTTGTGTGCCGCCCCGCTCGCAGCAGCCAAGCTGCTCGGATCCAGACCTTCCGTGGGTGGCTCGAGGGTCTCCGGACCAGGGGATCTCGCGGTCACTTCGATAAAAAAAAAAGGGGTTTGTAGGGGTGGATGTAGGACGTATATGTACGGGCTGAGCCGTATTGAGTTTGTGACGCCACCCACGGTATGTGGTGAGGTTGGACACCACCACTGTAGTGACGAGGCACCCGGGGGAGATGTAAAATCTTATTCTCTGAGCCTTCATTGGGGGACACAGCACCTGCCCTGTTTTGGATTAAAAAAAATTCTCATGCATGGCATAATCTACAGCTACAGCTTCTACTACTTTTACACTAAACTAGCTTACTTCCTGGTCAGTCACAGGGTGTACACTGCGGAGGAGGAGCTAACTTTTTTTCTTAGTTTGCCTAGTGTCAACCTCCTGGCAACAGCAGCATACACCCATGGTCCTGTATCCCCCAATGAAGGCTCAGAGAATTTTATGGTGAGTACACAAAAATCTTCCTTTTTGAAGGTGAAGAAAATTATACAGATTATTTTTACTGTAATTATCATCATTTCATAGTAAGTACAGCTGATGTCTTCATAGCAGATTTATTGGCTGTAGGCATGTATCACTTGTAATCATGATTTATTATGGCTTTCCAATTTCTCTGTAAAAAATGAAAAATGTGATTATACATCACTTTCTAAATTTGGGTGCCTGAATAGGGTACCACTAGGGATGAGCGAGTATACTCGTCACTACTCGGTACTCGCGGAGTAGTACGGTATTCGGGCTACTCGTTACTCCGCGAATATCCTTGTAATTACTCATTAGGAGTAGTGAGTGCAATGTAAGTCAATGGGAAATGTGAGTAATTGTCTGCTGGACCCTACAAAGCGGACTGGGGGCTGAGTAGAAGGCTGAAATGGATGCATGATTGTTTTAAAAGCCGGGCGGTAAAAAGCCGCCAGCTTTTTTAGGCAATCAGCTGATGCACGATCCCCGCCCGGGTCCTTCGCTCCCTGGTGCTTCGCTTCCCACTTCCCTGGTGCAGCGCACCCCGACCTGGTCCTAACTTAGGATCAGGCAAGGAGACAGCGGGAGAGGAAAGCACCAGGCGGTGGAGCAAGACAGCGGGGAGGGAAGCATCGGACTGGAAAGCCGTCTGTGAAGTCTCTCTCTCTCCCTCTGTCGGTCTCTCTCTCTCTGTCGGTCTGTCTCTCTCTCTGTCGATCGGTCTCCCCTCTCACCCCCTCTCTCATACTCACTGATCACCGTCTTTCACACTGCTCCTGCGGCTTTTCCTGCTTTTGAAAATGCCAGACGCTCATTATTCCATCTCGTATTGCTTTCCCCGCCCACCGACGCAAACATAATTTTGGCGTTTGGAATATTTTTGACACTACGCCGTTTACCGATCAGATTAATTGATTCTATATTTTAATAGTTCAGGCATTTCTGAACGTGGCGATACCAAATATGTACCCCCCATTCGCCCCTTTAATTTTCATTGGGGGGTGATTTGAACTTTTAGATTTTTTAACTTTTTTAAAATTTTGTTAAAAAAAAAGGTTTATTTCACTAGTCCCCCTAGGGTACTATAAGGATCAGAAGTCTGATTGCTAATTCATTTCTGCTGATCAGAGCAGCACAGCTCTGATCAGCAGAAATGTTGCGTTCTTGTTACAGATGGCCAGTCCTGCTCTTTTTGGTTAACTGGATGAAACCTCAGTCTGATACAGCGCCGCACAATCAGCTCTACCCTCACCTACTGTATCCTCACCTATCCCTTGTAGACTGTGAGCCCTCGCAGGCAGGGACCTCTCTCCTCCTGTACCAGTCTGTGTCTTGTACTGTTTATGATTATTGTACTTGTCCCTATTATGTATACCCCTTTCACATGTAAAGCGCCATGGAATTGATGGCGCTATAATAATAAATAATAATAATAAATAATAATAATTTGCCTCCATTCACCAAAAATAGCTGGCTCTTTTGGATCCCAATCATCCCTATTTAAAGAGGTTAGCCACTACTTTAACATTGATGGCCTATCTGTAATGCGTGAACAAGTCAAGGGTCGCAGACACCGTGCGCCTAAACATTTTGTTTTCTTTTTCATTTTAAAGATGTTCATGGCAATGTAGTTTTGCCATGACCTCTATTAGTATGTTTTTTATGATGGGGTTAGAAGACTAATTGTAGACTAATGTCTGACAGTTCCAGAAACGGCGGACTTAATTATATCTAACAAAGAATTTTAATGAAGAGATTGAAATACCTGGACTGAAAGAACCTGATCTTTACTGTGAGAACTGGAAATGTAACACAGAAGGAATTGTTTTCCAAAACCAAATCCAGTGTAAGAACCTGAAATACCAGTCTGGTAATGACCCAAAATATTCCCCGACGTCACCTATGACACACTGCAAACACCTAGGAGTTATTTTAAGGCAGGTAGAAGATTGATATTAATCAGTGTTTCTGGCCTTCCATGTATTTTATAATGGTAAGTTGTCCAGTTCTGGAAAATAAGATTTCAATATGTAATATAATATGTATTTCCAACCTCTGACTGCTTTTAGACTCCGTTCACACTGAACAATTCCAGTAGAATTTCGGCTGCCTGCTACTTTGCCTCCAGAGTTGGTAAAGGAGGACTATCAGTGTTCCTGCCCTTCTTGTGCTGAGGGGTGCTTCCAGATGCAGAAAATCCCAATGTCTTGCTTCTCCTGCTCAGGCCCAGCTTAGCACAGTGTATTGTTCCCAGAGTTCCTCCTTAGGCCTCATTCACACACTTGTGTTTTTATACATGTCTGTGATGCCCTCCATGTGCTGTATGTGTTTTTCACAGACCCATAGACTTGTATTGGCCAGAAAAAAATGGACATCTCTATGAGTTTTGAACATGCACACAAAAAACATGTGAATAGCACCCTAGGTTATAATGGTTGTATCAGTGACAAGAACAGAAAGAACACATATGTGGCTCCATACATTTCTGTACCCTTGTCCCAGTAGACTATGGCCTACTGGGCAAATCTGGCCTTGTTCATTAGTGGGAAAAAATGAGAGGTTGTCATGAAATAAACGTGTGGATCCACAAGTCTCCATACAAGCTACTACTATTGAAGCTTGCTAGTATGTATGCATTAAAAGCACTGGCGGACACAGACAGAAGAGGGCCCTTGTGCAATATATGGGCCCTTTGCACCCCAAAGTCTCCTTATAATGCACAATTCCTCCTGCTTTAGAGGTGGAAATGGGCCCCCTAACCACTTGGGCCCCTGTTTGGCCACACAGGATGCACCAATGATATGTCCACCCCTGATAAAAGGGGTTATCCAGATTTATGGTTTTAGGAAAGGTCATCATATTGGTGGGTGCTGTGTTCACTTGAATACACAAGTGTGTACTAAATATTCCATGTCTCATAGTACTGGCCCTTGTGTAGTCATGCTGAGAACTCGCTGCTTTATTGCAATGCCCGCAGAGACTCACACTGTTAATCATTGGCTCAGTCAGGTAAGAGGCCTTTGTTCTCCAGATCAAGCAACTGAGGAACAAAACAAATGGTGTGTTGTTCTTCGCCTATAAAAGTCCAAAATGTCACTGAGTACATCACAATTAGAAACTGGGCAAACGAGATATTCACTAAATATTAACCTTGATTTCATTACTGGAAAATATAAGACACTGAAAATGGAAAACTATCCTATCATTGTACACAGCTTTCTACAAGGCGCAAAATAAAAAGCTTATTCAACTACGACAAGACAGATACTATTAATGGTAAAGTTCATATTTCATGCTCGATATCAATTAAAGGGGTTGGCCACTTTATTTTTAGTTTGTCAAATGCGTTGGGGACATGATTGTGTGGTATTTACTAATGTATACAGTGAGGAAAATAAGTATTTGATACACTGTCGATTTTGCAAGTTTTCCC
Source organism: Anomaloglossus baeobatrachus (assembly GCF_048569485.1). Taxonomy (NCBI): domain Eukaryota; kingdom Metazoa; phylum Chordata; class Amphibia; order Anura; family Aromobatidae; genus Anomaloglossus; species Anomaloglossus baeobatrachus. The sequence goes on from NC_134353.1 coordinate 334,123,278, forward strand.
ACCTACAAAGAAAGGAGAGGTCTGTAATGTTTATCATAGATAACTTCAACTGTGACAGACAGAATAAAAGAATCCAGGAAATCACATTGTATGACTTTTAAATAATTTATTTGCATTTTATTGTATGAAATAAGTATTTGATACAATAGAAAAACAGAACTTAATATTTGGTACAGAAATCTTTGTTTACAATTACAGAGGTTGGACGTTTCCTGTAATTCTTGACCAGGTTTGCACACACTGCAGCAGGGATTTTGTCCCACTTCTCTATACAGATCTTCTCCAGATCTTTCAGATTTTAGTGCTGTCACGGGGCAACATTACGTTTTAGCTCCCTCCAAGGATTTTCTATTGGGTTCAGGTCTGGAGAATGGCTAGGCCACTCCAGGACCTTGAAATGCTTCTTAAGGAGCCACTCCTTAGTTGCACTGACTGTGTGTTTTGGGTCACTGTCATGTTGGAAGACCCATCCACAACCCATCTTCAATGCTCTTACTGAGGGAACTAGGTTTCTTGGCCAAAATCTTGAGATACATCACTCATCCTTCCTCCCTTCAATAAGGTGCAGTATGACTACATGATCTTCTCTCATGCCTCCTCTGGATCATCCAGATGGTCATTGGCACACTTTAAATGGTCCTGGATATTTGCTCGCATGATCAGGGGGACATTGCGTGCGCTGCAGGATTTTAATCCATGATGGCGTAGTGTGTTACTAATGGTAATCTTTGAGACTGTGGTCCAAACTCTATTCAGGTTATTGGCCAGGTCCTCCAGTGTAGTTTTGGGCTGATTCCTGGCCTTTCTTAGAATCATTCTTACCCCCCACATCAAGTTCTTGCATGGAGCCTCAGACTAAGATTGACAAGTCATCTTGTGTTTCTTCCATTTTCTAATAATTGCACCAACAGCTGTTGCCTTATCACCAAGCTGCTTGCTATTGTCATATAGCCCATCCCAGCTTGTGCAGATATACAATTTTCTCCCTGGTGTCCTTAGACAGCTCTTTGGTCGTGACCATGGTGGTTTGGTTGGAGCGTGAATGATTGAATGTGTGGACACATGTCTTTTATACAGGTAACTGATTCAAATAAGTGCAATTAACACAGGTAATGAGGGCAGGTAGCAGGGCTTCTTAAAGAAAAAATAACAGGTCTGTGAGAGCCAGAATTCTTGCTGGTTGGTAGGTGATCCAATACTTATTTCATGCAATAAAATGCAAATTAACATTTATAAATCATACAATGTGATTTTCTGGATTTTTTTGGGATTCTGTCACAGTTGAAGTGTACCAATGATAACTATTACAGACCTCTCCATTCTTTGTAGGTGGGAAAACTTGCAAAATCGACAGTGTATTAAATACTTATTTTCCCCACTGTAGGTATTACAGGTTCCTTTTCTACACTTGTTTATACAGTGTTCTTCACAGAATGCTCAAAATTCCTATTTTCAAAATGGCTGCTGATAGAGGACCATCTGCCCTGGACTGACCATCAGCTTTCCCTTGTGGAGTGTTTTTGAAATGGAGGAGGGTGATAAACATGTCTGGGATCATTGATCGGTTGCTATTTTGAGAACAGCAGTGTTGTGAAGTGCTCGAGAAAAGCTGCACAAAGAAGTGGGTGGTTCTTCACAAAGGAGGAGATCGATGTTGAGTCAGTAATATTAGTAAGAGGCACAAAATCACTATACATTAAGGAGAATAGCGCCTAAATACACTACAGCACCCAGAGTGAAAGAGGTTCTCCCATGTCTGATAAGGGAATGTCCTTCTCTGTGCAGTGGCCACCAGTGGTTGGGTCTATGGAAGCAGCAGAGCACGCTTTTCTGGAAGGCCTCATTCAGACATCGTTTTTTCTCTTATGAATTCACACACAGACCAGCAGTTTGCACAGACGCTCTCCATCAAATCTAAGATAGAGTTATTTTCCAAAGAAAAATTGGTAAAATTTCAGCCTCTAGATGTGCAAAGCTGGTAGGGACATACCCCAAAATACTGCAGCAGTAATTACAGAGAAAGGTGGTCCTACAAAGTATTGGCTTCAGGGGGCTAAAGGGGGGAATACAATTGCACATCACAATTTTTGGATTTCTAGTTTAAAATCTTTAGAAAACCATGTATTATTTCCTTTACACGTCACAAATACTTGCTTCATAGTGTTGGTATATCATATAAAGTCCCAATAAAATACATTTGTTTGTGGGTGCAGTGTGAAAAAGTTCACTGGGTATGAATACTTTATCCTAGTATTGTATGAACCAGCCCACGCCACTCATTGACAACTTCCTGTGCACAATGTGTACAGGCAGAACGCTGTCAATCACTCAGGGGAGGCCGGGTTATACAGAGCACATACAGTAAATAGGGACTTAGGGAGGACTACATAGCAATAGGTTTACAGCAAGCAGCACAGTAAGTAATACATCACTGGAATCAGGTCATCTGCTCACAACTTAGCAACTTGTAACATGAGCTCTGGATGCAGGAGTTTTGTTTTATTTTAGTTACCTCAGTATGTGTATATATTTTAATTGGTGGGATACATAAATTTAGGAAGGGGCTGTGCAAGTAGTGGACAACTCCTTCAAGCATTGTACTAGTCACACACATATATATATATATTATATATATGTATGTATATATATATATATATATATATATATATATATATATATATATATATATATATATATATATATATATATATATATATATATACACTGGATATAATCTAATATAGAAAGCTAAATGTGTGTGTGTATGTATGTATGGTATGTATGTCCGGGATTGGCATCTGCACCTTCGCAGCTACAGCCTGAAAATTTTGCACACTCACACGTCTGGACCCCGAGAGCGTCATAGGCTATGTTGTGAGGTGAAATTTTAACCCCGCGCGTTCCAATTTACCAATCAATTTTGCCCCTATCTACATAATGGGGAAAAAGTGAAACGAAAAGTGTATCGTCACCGTCTCATTTACAGTCACGAAATTTTGCACAGACACCTCATGTGACCCAGGGAACGTCGTAGACTATGTTTGGACAAGAAAATATAACCCCCGCGCTTTACAGTTACTCTCCAAAAAACATACCTCCATTAAAGTAAATGGAGCCTGGAACTACAGGTTATTAGTAGGAGCTGTGATTGGTTTCTATAGGAACAAAAGAAGCTTATATGTGAGGTAATAAGATGTCGGTGGGGAGACGGATAGAGAGAGACAGAGAGAGACAGAGAGAGAGACAGACAGAGACAGAAAGGGAAAGAGACAGAGAGATAGAGACAGACAGGGAAAGAGACAGACAGAGACAGACCTGGAAAGAAACAGACCTGGAAAGAGACAGATGGGGAAAGAGACAGACAGACATGCAGACAGGGACAGAGACAGGCAGACAGGGAAGGAGGAGACAGCCAGAGAGACAGACAAAGATAGATGGGGAAAGACACAGACCTTGATATAGTCAGACGGGGAAAGAGACAGAGAAATAGAGACAGACAAGGAAAGAGACAGGCAGACAGGGAAAGAGACAGACAGGAATAAACACAGACAAAGAGACGGGGAGACAGACGGGGAAAGAGACAGACCTGAGAAAGAGACAGACCTGAAAAGAGACAGATGGGGAAAGAAACAGAGAGATAGAGACATGCAAAGAAAGAGACAGGCAGATGGGGAAAGAGGCAGACGGGGCACATTACTTGGCCAATTTAGTTAAATCTGTGTGGAATATCTGTGGTGTTGAAATATGTTGTGAAATGCTTCTACTAGCTTAGTTTTTGTCTTTTAATAATTACATTTCTATCTATTTGTTTTGTGGTTTTTGTGTGCACAATACATTTTGTTAATACATTCTATTTTGTTAACAGCAGTTGTTAGCCCAGGCGAAGCCGGGTAGTACAGCTAGTAATATAATAAAAGTCATAATGTTCTGAAACTTTAACTTACACAGGTACCTTCACATGGGGCAATTATTGGCTCCAGACAGCACTTTCGGCCTGGTGGAAAACAACGGAGTTTGCATTTTTATCTCGAAAATGGAAGTAGATAAAGAAAAAAAGTGAATTACAAACTTGTAGGGCATCATCAATTCAATACGAAGCGACACCTTGCATACAGAAATGCTATGATTAGAATGTGTAAAACTCACAAGGCTGCGGACGTGAAGCTATACCTCATGGAGACCTTCCTACAAGTCATTGGGTATGGTGGCTCCGTGGAGTGGCCTCCACGCTCACCTGACCTAACTCCATTGGACTTATTTCTGTGAGGTATGCGACCCCTCCACCAACATTGCAGGACCTACGACTAAGTATTACCGATGCTTGTGCAAACGTGTCACCTACCATATTGCACAACGTGCAGCAAGATACAGTATGCTGTCCAGAGTCCAGATGTGAATTGCAGCTGACTGTGGCCACTTTGAGCATCAAAGTTAAATGATGCGTGACCAGCATTCATTGTTTTTGGGGGGTCATGGGTTTCATATCATAGCATTTCTGTATGCAAGGTATTGATTTGTATTGAATTGATGATGCCCTACAATTTTTTAATTCCCTTTTTTTCACTATCTCGTTCCGTTTTTGAGATAAAAATGCTAACTCCGTTGTTTTCCATCAGGTGGCGCTATAGGTGGTTTCATTGCGTAGCTAATGGCTACTTTACTATACCTAGACACCACTTCTATGCCTATAGCTGCCGCTGTTCTCAAGTTAATGGCAATATATATTACTTGTCCCTATTATGTTTACCCCTTTTCACATGTACAGCTCCCTGGAATAAATGGGCCACAATAATAATACTAATATGCAAATTTGAATTCAGTGACTAGCGAAGGCTGTACAATGTATCATGGATAAAGATCAGTGTGCCAGTGCCAGAAAAAGGCTGACAGGTCGCTTGTCTGACTTGACACTATGACGCTGCTATTTTTACAGTATGTTTGCTCTTCTGGGGTCAAGGAGATATAAGGCGAATGCTAAACATAGTCACCGCCACTCGGCAAGGTACTAAATATAACTTGGATTTTAGGGCATTTGGCAATGTAAAGGGATAATTTCTAGGAGGTAAAACCTTAGGAGTGCACCAGCCAGACAAGACATGGGAAGAAGTTGTACCATATAGACACAACACTACAAGATTGATGAAATACAGGATTTCCTTCTCTAAGATGTTGCACATTGTTGACAGTAAAGGAAACACAAAACCACAATGTGTCAAATGAGGCAGTGCCCATAAATGAGCAGTTTACTGATAAACAGTATGCCATAGGCAACGACTAGACTGAGCAACCTACAACTGCATGGGAACCGATCTGTTTAGAGACACCCCATTGTAATTAATATGAATTTTAGGTTTGGCTGTGATTCCTCTGTAGTGTCTAAAAAAATTCAGCAATTTGGTTAATCAAACCAGTGAACTTTAGTGAATAATGTGCTTCTATTAGAATCATAAGTGATAGGTTTGGTTTGGGCTGAATTCTAATCAATATTAGGCGGATGTGCAGTACCAGGCCACGTCCACTATCAGAAAACGGGGCAGCTCCGGAACTGAGCATTTCTGGCCACAGGTTACCACTGATCGATGGGGGTGCTGAGTTTAGGACCTATGCTGATCAGACATTGATCACCTATCCGAAGGATAGGCCATTAAAGTAAAAGTAGTGGACATCATCTTTAATGAAACTTTATGAGTCAGCATGGACAACACTTGGACATGTCACATGAAGGTGTGACTGTCGCCTTAAAATGGTTGTTCCACAAATAAAAACAAAAAATCTTCAATTTCAATTGTCTTAAATCCTTTATGACCGTCACAATGCAACCATGAGGTTTCCATAGTTTTCAATGGTAGTTGGGAACCTAATGAAGGCTAATAGATTGTCTGTCAACATTAGGCTATAAGGTTTTGAAATGTTATGTTTTTTAATAAATTATAGAAACAAACAATCTCTAGTTATAAAATATAACAAATATATAGTCACTAACTTATATGTACCTAGAAGTACCTAAAAAACTTAAACTACTTTTTAATGGGAAAATAATTATTTCTTTCTCCATTAAATATGATTTTATTACTCAAAAGTTTTAAAACTTCATGAAACGTATACTAATTTTGTATCACTACATTCTAAACAACTGATTGAATATAGTTAAAGGGGTATTCCGGTAACAATGATTGAATATAGTTAAAGGGGTATTCCGTTAACAATGAGTTATCACCTGTCCAAAAGATTGGGAATAACTTATAGATCAGAGGACTAACCACTGAAACCCTTCCTGATTTCCAGGATGCAAGCAATGCAACAGTAATAAAAAATAATAAAAATGGAAAAAAATACATTTGTAATAAAAAATAATGGCAGAAATGTTGTTTTTTCCCACTTTATCACAATAAGAGTTTTTCAAAAAATATCAACATGTTATACTATAGGTACCTTAAGATAGTACCATGGAAAAATACAAGCAATTGTACGAAAACAAGCTGTTAGGCTAGTTTCACACTTGCGTTGGACGGGATCCGTAGCATTGCGTTGTGTGACGCATGCAACGGATGCGTTGCATATAGTGGTGTGAAGCCCCACAAGTGCAGTGTCGGTGCATTACCTTCAGGGACTCCACTCAGCTGGATCTTGTCACAGGTAGGAAATCTTCTATTTGTCGTGACGCCACTCTCAGAATTGCGGTCAGTGGGTCAGTTGTAATAGCCTCCTGAGAGTGAGGCAAGCCCCAGGGCCCTGTGTAGGTGTGTAGAACCACAAGGCGCAGAATAACTCCACACAAGCAGGATGTCTTTCAGGGGTTTTACTCACAGTTGATGGCAGGGTGAGTAACCCGGGCGTAGCTGGGATGAACCAGGCTGGAACCAGGTATCCTTCAGGCTGACTTATGATGGTGACTACCGACTCGCCTTCCTTAGCCCTTAGTGGTTTGGGGTAACCCCGACTTTTAGTCCTATGGGGGTCACCCAGGGAAGTTGCTGAAGCCTCTCTCCCCTTCAGTTGCCGTTTGCTTGTCGCCTGGACCAGATCACTCCAGCTGCTTGCCTCCTGTGAACTATGGGCCCTAACTGTGGCTACGTGGCTGCGGCTTTTGTGGTGTTGTGGCGTGGGCTTTAAGGGCCCCACACCGGCAGGTTTAGCAAGGAAAGGTGGATCTATCCCCGCTCCGGGATCTGCCGCCCGTTTGGGCCTGGTACTCCCTAGCAGTCTCCTTACTTCCCACTCCGTGCTCTCTCTTTAGCTGAAGATGGATTTCGGGTAGCACTCCTAGGTGACCGTTCTCCCCCGTCGGTAGCCATTGCGCGGGCGCTGTTAGACTGCAACAGCCCCAGGGGTCTGCTCTCCTCGGAGCTCCCTGGACTCTGCCCTAAACCGGCTCACTGCTCCTCCTCTCCTGTTCTTGCCTACGCCACCTAGCAACCAGGTTCTCTTACCACACCCCTTGAGTGGAGATGGAGGCTTTTGGCCCCCTCCACTATTCCAGTGGAGGTGAAGGCTTTGCCCCCTCCTGGGATCCCCAGGGGTCCTCCCAAAGGTACATGTGTGAGATCTGATCACTATGCGCCTGTGTAGTCACACCTCGGTCAGCCTTCTGGATTACCTGTTTTGTACTGTCCCCAGTATGGGTGCAGTACTCAGTGGTGCCTGACCAGGTCAGGGGCGCCACATTCCCCCTTAGTTATCACCAGCACGTCCTCGGGCTGCAAGACAACATTTTAAAATGCATAAAACAGTAAAACATGGTAAAACATTTTAAAACCACCAGGTACCATACATCACCACCCTCCACCCACAAGTCCGTTAACCCACCCAAACCCTTTCAGGAGGCAGGTCACCGGTCCTTTTGGTAACCAGGTCTGGGCCATCCGTTTCCCCAGACCTTTCCTCCAATCTGCCTCTCCTGTTGGCCGCGCCTTCAGCCACTTCTGGCAGGATGTAGAGGCGGCTTTCATGGTCTGGTGGTCTTCAGGGCATACCTGGCCTGGTGAAGCCGCGCCTTCAGCCACTTCTGGCAGGATCCAGAGGCGGCCTTCACAGTTGGTGCTGACCAGGTACCCTCTTTGTGGTGGAGAGCCAGGCCCCATAAACAGGCATGCTCTCTGGTCGCAGGTGAGCCAAGGCCCTATATACGGACGTGCTCCCTGGTTGCAGACGAGCCAAGCCCCTAAACAGGCTGACTCTGGTGGTGGTGGTGCCCTCTGGTGTAACTATTTACACTGCGAGAGTTTGTGGCTATAGCCAGTTCATAGCCTTAAGGTTCATTTCTCACATTAGTTTATGTGGGCACATTGCTTAAACTTGAAAACGTTGCAAAACTTCAAACTGGTCAAACAGTAACTTGGTGTACTTTACTTTATGCAGATTCCTCCTTACCAGGGCTTGGGCCTGTAGGGCTGCGGCACCTGCTGCTTTCTTGATCTCTTTCATCATCCGTGGTGGTCTCTTTTTCTTTAGGACATGGTGTTACATCTAGGGCATACCAGCCTCTTTCTCCTTGATGCATGGTAAATTGCACTGTGTCTCCCATTCTTAGGTTTCTTCCAGGATGTCCTCTGGGCAAATGAGCTCTAACGTCTCTTCTGTTGACAAAAATGCCTTCTTTCATACCAGGTGCTACTATGAAGCCGTATCCTGATTTTAGGCTGAAATCTTCGACTACTCCTCGACAAAGGGGTCCTCTGACCTGGGCTTTGGCTCTTCTCAGGAACCGTTTCTCCTCTAGGTCTCTGGCCGTTATTTCATCTTTCTGTTCTGGAGACTGCGGTGCAGGGAAAGACTGGGTTCTATTACGGCGCCGTGTCTTGCGGACTGGATTCTGCGAGGTACAGCTTACAAGCTCCCAGGTGAGGCTTTTGGGCAGATCTTCTTCAGCAGACGGTGTTAGGTCTTCCTCATCCCAGCGGGAATATGGCAACATCTCCGGCTCTGGGCATGGATCCACTGCTGGTGGCTCCTGAGTCAGCTCCTCAGCTTCCTGGCCTCCCCTCCCCCTTAGTTCTTCTGAGCACTCCGGTGGTGGCAGTGCTGGGGATGGGTGCTCTTCAGCCGGCCCAGGCGGGGATCTTTTTGGCATGGTTGCTGCAGGAGTCGTCTTGGGGGTATGCGGAGGGAGCATGTACCGGTCCACCATCTCCTGTGGGAACTTGGCCTCCAGGTCAGCCTTCAGCTGCCAGTATGCGGGGTCCTCACCTACCAGGGACTTCCTAGCAGGGACTTCCTTAGACTGGGGAGCGGTGTCTGCTCTGGCCTTGCAGGCCGGGGTAAACAATGGTACGTCTGTCTTGTCTTGGCGGGCCGCGCAGGGCATCGCTGCGGCGGCCTGGATCGGCGTCGCTGTCGCGATGGGATCTTTGCAGGCTGGGCTGGGCGTCGCTGCAGCGATCTGGGCTTGGCGGGCCGGGCCTAGCATGGCGGCGGCCTGGGTCAGCGTCACACCTGCGGCGTGGATTAGGGTCGCGGCGGCAGCCGGATCTTTGCGGGCCGGGCTGGGCGTTGTTGCAGGGACCGGGTCTTGGTGGGCCGAGCAGGGCATCGCTGCGTCGGCCTGGGCTTGGCGGGCTGCGCCTGGCATGGCTGCGGCCTGGATCAGCGTCGCCGCGCCGGGCGCCTCTTCAGGGACCGCGGGCGTGGCAGCAGGGGTCAGGGCACTCGCGCTGGCAGGGGCATCACTGGACTCACCCATCGGTGGCAGCATCGGGGTCTGAGTCGTCGCCGTCCGGTCTGGCACTCGGCGCGCGGTTCCCCTCTCATAGGCCTGAACCGCTGCAGCCATTTCCAGAAACTCCGCACGTCCCGCTCTTATCTGCCTTCCGACCCTGGCCTCCAGTTGATCGCAGAACTCGGCAAGCTCCCGACACCACCAGGCAGTGGAGCCTGGCTCTGGGTCTCTGCATTCAGACGCCATTTTCTCTAACAACAAGCTGCTGGCTTCTTTTCCGTTCCGCCGTCTCTGGACGCTTCCGCTCTCTTCACAAGCGAGGTCAGAACTCTGCAGGGGATCTCTGGGTAGCCACACCTCTTCGTGGGCGGTAACTTCTCCCAGCGCGGGCTGCTGTTGTTTTTCGGCGCGCTTTTCATGGTGGCAATATGGCGGCGCTTCCAATTTTCCAAGCTGACCGCCCAGGCACATGGTCACCTGTCTGGACAGGTCTAGTCCTTATCCTGTTCGTGACGCCAGATGTGAAGCCCCACAAGTGCAGTGTCGGTGCATTACCTTCAGGGACTCCACTCAGCTGGATCTTGTCACAGGTAGGAAATCTTCTATTTGTCGTGACGCCACTCTCAGAATTGCGGTCAGTGGGGACCGCCACTGCAAATTAAGGGATGCCTGGGGCTGATGGTGGGTGCAGTCAGTTGTAATAGCCTCCTGAGAGTGAGGCAAGCCCCAGGGCCCTGTGTAGGTGTGTAGAACCACAAGGCGCAGAATAACTCCACACAAGCAGGATGTCTTTCAGGGGTTTTACTCACAGTTGATGGCAGGGTGAGTAACCCGGGCGTAGCTGGGATGAACCAGGCTGGAACCAGGTATCCTTCAGGCTGACTTATGATGGTGACTACCGACTCGCCTTCCTTAGCCCTTAGTGGTTTGGGGTAACCCCGACTTTTAGTCCCTATGGGGGTCACCCAGGGAAGTTGCTGAAGCCTCTCTCCCCTTCAGTTGCCGTTTGCTTGTCGCCTGGACCAGATCACTCCAGCTGCTTGCCTCCTGTGAACTATGGGCCCTAACTGTGGCTACGTGGCTGCGGCTTTTGTGGTGTTGTGGCGTGGGCTTTAAGGGCCCCACACCGGCAGGTTTAGCAAGGAAAGGTGGATCTATCCCCGCTCCGGGATCTGCCGCCCGTTTGGGCCTGGTACTCCCTAGCAGTCTCCTTACTTCCCACTCCGTGCTCTCTCTTTAGCTGAAGATGGATTTCGGGTAGCACTCCTAGGTGACCGTTCTCCCCCGTCGGTAGCCACTGCGCGGGCGCTGTTAGACTGCAACAGCCCCAGGGATCTGCTCTCCTCGGAGCTCCCTGGACTCTGCCCTAAACCGGCTCACTGCTCCTCCTCTCCTGTTCTTGCCTACGCCACCTAGCAACCAGGCTCTCTTACCACACCCCTTGAGTGGAGATGGAGGCTTTTGGCCCCCTCCACTATTCCAGTGGAGGTGAAGGCTTTGCCCCCTCCTGGGATCCCCAGGGGTCCTCCCAAAGGTACATGTGTGAGATCTGATCACTATGCGCCTGTGTAGTCACACCTCGGTCAGCCTTCTGGATTACCTGTTTTGTACTGTCCCCAGTATGGGTGCAGTACTCAGTGGTGCCTGACCAGGTCAGGGGCGCCACAGTGGCACAACGCATGCTACAGATCGTACAAAATAACGCAATCCGTTGTAGGTTTTTTTCCTTGACTTTACACATCTGAGCATGCGCAGTTGTGTAAAGACGGATGCGTTAACGGAATCCGTCAAAATGACGGATTCTAATGGAATCCGCCACCATAGAAGTCCATTATAAAAACAACGGACGCCGACGGAATCCTGCAAGTTGCACTGACGGTCAGCGTCAAAACAACTGATGCGCTGCGGGGCGGATGCAATGCAAGACCATCTGTTGTAATCCGTAGCTAATAGAAGTCTATGAGGAATATAACGGTTTCCTGTAACGGTTACCGTAATTCCTCAAGGCTGCGGATAGCAACGGATCCCGTCCAACGCAAGAGTGAAACTAGACTTAAATATCTTATATTTCTTGATGTAGTTATGTACATTTTAAGGCACCTCTTCATGTTCTATTTATTCCTCTCTCAGAAGGTCCACCTTATGTGTACAGCAACAGACCCAAATATATCTAAAAAAAAAAAGGCAAACCTCGCCTGTGTATTGGCTTAAGTATTCTGTTAAAAAGCAGATACATGTGCCCACCTCTATGCAAATCTGACCATGAAATCCAAAATGTCCATATTCCCCACATATGTCAGAAAAAGTGACTTCATCTAACTTATACACCATTACTATAAAGGCCCCGTCACACTAAGCAACATCGCTAGCAACATCGCTGCTAACGAACAACTTTTGTGACGTAACAGCGATGTTGCTAGTGATGTTGCTGTGTGTGACATCCAGCAACAACCTGGCCCCTGCTGTGAGGTCGTTGGTTGTTGCTGAATGTCCTGGGTCATTTTTTAGTTGTTGCTGTCCCGCTGTGAAGCACAGATCGCTGTGTGTGACAGCGACACAGCAACAACTAAATGTGCAGGCAGCAGGAGTCGGCTTCTGCGGAGGCTGGTAACCACAGTAAACATCGTGTAACCAAGAAGCCCTGTCCTTGGTTACCTGATATTTACCTTTGTTACCAGCCTCCACCGCTCTCACTGTCAGTGCCGGCTCCTGCTCTGTGCACATGTAGCTGCAGGACACATCAGGTTAATTAACCCGATGTGTGCTGTAGCTAGGAGAGCAGGGAGCCAGCGCTAAGCATTGTGCGCTGCTCCCTGCTCTGTGCACATTTAGCTGCAGTACACATCGGGTAATTAACCCAATGTGTGCTGTAACTAGGAGAGCAGGGAGCCAGCGCTCAGTGTGCGCTGCTCCCTGCTCTCTGCACGTGTAGCTGCGTGCGCTGGTAACCAAGGTAAATATCGGGTTGGTTACCCGATATTTACCTTAGTTACCAAGCGCAGCATCTTCCACGCGGCGCTGGGGGCTGGTCACTGGTTGCTGGTGAGCTCACCAGCATCTCGTGTAGCGACGCTCCAGCGATCCCTGCCAGGTCAGGTTGCTGGTGGGATCGCTGGAGCGTCGCAGTGTGACATCTCACCAGCAACCTCCTAGCAACTTACCAGCGATCCCTATCGTTGTTCGGATCGCTGGTAAGTTGTTTAGTGTGACTGGACCTTAAGGGGTACTTTGCACGCTGCGACATTGCAGGCCGATGCTGCGATGTCGAGCGTGATAGTACCCGCCCCCGTCGCAGCAGCGATTTCCTTGTGATAGCTGCCGTAGCGAACATTATCGCTACGGCAGCTTTACATGGACTCACCTGTCCTGTGACCGTCGCTCTGGCCGGCGACCCGCCTCCTTGTTAAGGGGGCGGGTCGTGCGGCGTCATAGCGACGTCACACGCCAGGCGGCCAATCGGCGCGGAGGGGCGGAGATGAGTGGGATGTAAACATCCCGCCCATCTCCTTCCTTCCGCATATCCTACGGAAGCCGCGGTGACGCCGGTAGGAGATGTTCCTCGCTCCTGCGGCTTCACACACAGCGATGTGTGCTGCCGCAGGAGCGAGGAACAACATCGGACTGTCGCGTCAGCGTAATCATGGATTACGCCGACGCTGCACCGATGATACGATTACGACGCTTTTGCGCTCGTTAATCGTATCATCAAGCCTTTACACACTACGATGTCGCATGCGATTCCGGAAGTGCGTCATTTTCAATTTGACCCCACTGACATCGCACCTGCGATGTCGTAGTGTGCAAAGCCCGCCTAAGTCTAAAGTGCCTTCAGAAAGTATTCACCCCCTTTGGCATTTTTCATGTGTTGCTACCTCACAAACTGTATATTTAAACATTGAAATGTAAACATTTGTTTTTATTTTTGTTGTGAAGCAAACAACAAATAGGACAAAATAACTGAAAACTTCCGTGTTCATAACTATTCACCCCCTAAAGTCAGTACTTTATAGAGCCTCCTTTTGTGGCAATTACAGGTACACGTCACTTTGGATAAGTTTCAATTTGCTTTTCACATTTTCCTACTAGGATTTTTACATTGCTCAAGCTCCTTCAAGTGGGATGGTTTCCTCTGGTTGACAGCAATCTTCAAGTCTGACCATGGATTCTTAATTGGATTAAGGTCTGCGCCTTGACTCGGCCACTCTATTACATTTACACGTTTCCCCTTAGGGCAAGTTCACACAGTGCGTTTTTCGCAGCATTTTTGCGCGTTTTTCGGGTGCGTTTTTTGCCTCAAAACTGCATGACTTTGCTTCCCCAGCAAAGTGAGTTTCCATTTTTGCTGTCCGCACATAACTTTTTTTTTAAGCTCCGTTTTTGAGCTTAAAAAAAAATAAAAAATGGACATGTCAATTCTTTCCTGTGTTTTTCTGCGTTTTCCCCCCATGCAATGCATTGAAAAAATGCAGAAAAACGCAGAGATAAAAGACGCAGACAAAAACACACCAAATCGCGGTAAAAACGCATGCGTTTTTACCACGTTTTTTGCCGCGGGTGCGTTTTTGTGCGTTTTTAGCAGCCAAAAACGCACAAAAGCGCAGCGTCAAAAAAACGCAGTGTGTGCACATAGCCTTAAACCACTTGAGTGTTGCTTTATCATTTTGCATTAGGTCATTGTCTTGTTCAAAGGAGAACCTCCATCCCAGTCTTAAATCACAGACAGACTGAAACAGGTTTTGCTCAAGAATATCCCTGTATTTTGTACCATCTTCCCTTTGACTCAGACCATTTTCCGTTTCCCTGCTGCCAAAAAACATCTCCACAGCATGATGCTGCCACCACCATGGTTCACTGTGGGGATAGTGTTCTTGCAGTGATGAGCTGTGATGGTTTGGCGCCAGACATAGTGCTTACCTTGGTGGCTAAAAAGTTCAATTTTCATCGAACCCAACACAGCACTTTCCTCCATACATTTGAGGAGTTTCCCACATGTCTTTTGGCAAACTCAAAACAAGCCTTCCAACTTTTGGCTGTTAGTAAAGGTTGTTTTGGGCCATTCTTCCATAAAGGGCAGCTTAATGGAGTGTATGACTTATTGTTGTATGGACAGATACTCCTGTCTCTGCTTAGGAACTCTGCAGCTCCTTCAGGGCTACCTTTGGTCTCTGTGCTTCCTCTATAATTACTGCCCTCCTTGCCTGTCTGAGAGGTTTGGGATATTTTTTTAGAACCAAACCCTGACTTGTACTTCTCAACAACTTTGTCTCTGACTTGTTTGGAGATCTCCTTGGTCTTTATGGTGTAGTTTGGTTACTGGTGCCTCTGGCTTAATGTTGTTCCAGCCTCTGAGGTCTTTCAGAAAAGGTGTGTATATACTGACAGACCATGGGACACTTACATTGCACATAGGTGGTCTTCCGTTCACTAAGCATGTGACTTCTGAAGGTAAATGTTGGACCAGAAATTTTAAGGGGCTTCATAGCAAAAGGGGTGAATACATGTGAACATGACAATTTTTCTTTATTTTATCCCATAAATATAATTTTGCTTATATTTTTCTCACTTCACTTCTCCAATTTATACTGTTTAGTGTTGATGTATCACACTCAAATCTGATTGTAAAAAATATCTAAACACAGGTTGTAATATAACAGATTGGTAAACAACCAAGGGGGTGGTCAATACCTTCAGAAGGCATGGTACTGTATGTGTGGGTATTGCAGGTCCCTGCCTTGTCTATAGTTTCTCTGGACTGGACTCTCACAGGCACAGAGGGAGTTAATGTACTTCTTACTGGCTATCTTGAGATGACCAGAGCATTAGTAGAAGGAAACACTCATGGGACTTTGGTCTACAACCAGATAGCAGGCACAGTTCTCAGATCAGTCATGGGCCCTCAACTGTTCTCTGAAGGCCTTGGTTAGACATCTTTGTCTCTCAAGGAAGAATCTGCCTCTTCTAGTTTCTCCACTCTCAATGGTCTTGGGTTGCTCTTGTTGTGGTTCTTCCTTCATACATAGGGCTAATGGGCCACTTTCCATAATATTGCTCCACTGCTGCCACACTTATATTCCACTGCGGTGCTTGGTCATCTGCTAGCACTTTAGCTTGTACATTTTACACATTGTGCAGTTCTTCCTGGTATAGTTAGACTAGGATGACAAATATAGAACTGTGCAAAGGCTAATACACAATTAAATCAGATTATGCTGTTCAGTCCTTTAATGATTTGGATGTGCTTGCTGTCACTATAATGTACTCATTGACCACTGGAGCCAATCACACACATACATTACACTAAATATACATGCTGATTGCTTGGGTTTTCTAATCAACCACAAAGACCCTAAATTGGTTGTTAGTGTGATGCCCTGGCAGTCACAAATAGGCCCCCGCATTACACCCTTCCCTCACTAGGAAACATACAGCCAAGCAGAAACCCTAGTTACCCCCCTTAGGGAAAGATGGACACACCAGTGGGCATGACCAGGCGGTTGGGACATGCCCACCCAGGGGTCCAGACAGCCCGGGGCGGGAAAAACAGTTAGTCTAAGTCAGATTAGTTTGAAGTTCAGTTTGGAGAGGAGTGTGGGCTGGAGCTAAGTGTAGCTCCAGCAGGAAAGTTCAAGTTGAACGGTACCAGGGTAGGAGCCCTGGTGCCACTGGCTAGGAGACAGACGGTGGTCTCCGTCAGCAGGAGACGGGAAGACGGCTCGGCAGAACCGAGGTGGACCGGGACAGGGTTGTAGCCTGCCGGTACCGATACGGGAACCGACCCGGAAACCGTAGCACAAAGGGGGGTACTCGGACCCTGAAGCCAGAAACCGGAACCAAGCGGACTGGTTAATTCACTGATTGAGGCCAGGACTAGAGGTCCTGTCCCACCCAAAGTCCCTCATAGAAGACAACAGCCCACCGATAGGGATAAGAGGTCACCGCCAGGGCCCATAGATCCCACGGGCCAGCGTATGCGGGCACGGCTCCTTAGGCCACATCCAGCCGGGAGCGGACTCCTGAGTTTCACACTAGGAAAGTCCACCTTACACAAGCAGTGCAGGAAAAGGATAGAGATCACTAGGCGGGTGGGGGACCTGAATGCAACCGGCCACCATCACCTTGGTTTATTAGAGACTTGTGTGGTTTATTAACAGTGAGTACACCAACACTCCCTGCGGTCGCTATCCCCTGCACCGAGCCACCGGGTCCCGGGGCCACCATCCCTGCCCACGGAGGGGTTAACAACTTGCTGCACATCATCTCCCCCGGGTGTCCCATAACAGCAGTGGTGGTGTCCCATCTCACCACACACCGTGGGTGGCGTCACGAACTTACTACGGCCTAGCCCGTACATCTACGTCCCCCCATTTATGCGGCGTGTCCGCGAGTCCCCCGGGTCCGAAGACCCTCGAGCCACCACCCCTGAAGGCCCGGACCCGAGCAGCGCCGGCTGCTGGCACGGGGGCGGCACACCCCGAAACTTGGCGTCACAAACAGGATACTTACCCATCCACTTACCTTGTGGAAGTGCGCTTTGTATTGGACAGTCAGCGGTGATCCATTGCAAAATTTTCAGAAGTCGCCATTTTACCGCGATTTTGGGCGCGAAAACTACAGCCCAGCGTCTTCTTCCCCAAGAAAAGGGCGCGAAAGCCGAAGCCCCGCCCCCTGGGAACGTGGCCAGAAAGTGAGCCGTAAGTCGCAAAAGGAAACTAATAGGCTGCAGAAAGAAGTGCCGGCAAAAGACCAAGGGGGGGCGGGCGAAGATTCTGCGACATGTGACCGAGCAGATAAAGGGCAGGGACTCCAGGACCCTGCCACCCTTCTTGTTCCGGGATACCACCGACTGTGCAGCATGGCCGACCCGTCTGGCAAGCCCGCAGTGCAGGAGCCCGTGCCCACAACAGCTGACTGGGTAGAAGCCCAGACAGAGCGAATGTGCCGCCGGATCCAGGCACAGGCGAGCTTTCTGCTCAAGAGATGGATGGCCGAGATGGCGGAGTTGGCAGCAGCCGTTCGGGCCCGTGAAGTGGAGGCAGCCTCGGAGGAGCGGGTAAGCGACCCACGCGCCTATGTGCCCCAGGGACCGTCTGACCAGGCTGAGGGACCCGGTCTGCCCCTGCCCGCCACGCTGCCTCCCTCGCTGCCCGTGCCTGTTGCCGACACCCCGCTCGGTCCGCTGCCATCAACACCGGCAGTAGTACCTGTTCCGTCGGTCCGCGAGGACCAGCCAGAGGAAGCCGCCAGCAGCAAGCTCGTCACGGCCCCGGCACCAATACCGGCTCCACGCCAGACCAGCACCCAGAAGGTGCCCCGTCCAGCCTTGGACCCGACAGCGATCCCGGAAGAAGCCGCGCCCGAGACGACAATGGCCCCGGCAGTCCGCCCGGCCACGGCGGAGGCGGTCCCTGACCGGAAGCCAGCACAGCAGGCAACGCTGGCCGCTCCCAGATTCCCGGCCTCAGCTGAGGCGCAGCGGGGATGCAGCTGCAAGGTAGCTGAGTGGGCCACGTCACAGTGGAGTCCCCCATTGCTGAAGGTGCCGGTCGTAGCAGGCACGGAGGGATTCCGGCTGGGCCCGGCCCCCGCGCAGGTTGACCCGGAGCAGGCAGCAGATGCTCTGTACTGGAAGTGGCAGCGGCGCCAGCTGGGAAAAGAGATCGCCGCTCGAAAAAAACGGAAGGCGGAGGTCTTGTCCCGGACCTATACGAAAAAGGACAACTTGAAGAATGCCCCTTTCCGGGTGAGGGGCCCGACGTATGAAGGCCAGGTCCGGCATTTTAACCCCCAAAAGAGATGGGGGGGGTTTATATACTAGCCGGGCTTGGAGGCCAAAATATTCGTGTCCCGGAGGGACGTGGCCCCTCACCTGCCTGTTGGCCACCCCGACTGGGACCTGGAGCCCGGGGAGCTAGTGACCTACACCCGGCACTGCGGAGAAAGGGGGTGGTTTGCCCTTGACGTCAGGAGGAGGGTGAGAATGGGTGCCCAGCTGCACGTCCACCCCTCTCCGCCACTCCCCAGTCCCGAGTATGAAGATTAAGATGTTGTGGTAGTGGTTCCCGGCTACATTCAGTTAAAGTCCCCGTTTGGACCGTGTGTGCTTTCTAGTTCCCATTTACAATTAACAAAGACAATGGCTTAGAACTTGCGAGCCAGCCCATAAACTTTTGGGTTTTGTAAATAGCCCCTGACCAACCTTCTCACCAAGCCGTAGTCTCTGGAGAGGCTGATTGGAGGACGGGCCTGCGGTAGAGTCGGCCGAGGCCCTGTCACCAGCAAAACCGGTGACTACCCTCCGGGTCATGGGTCCCCTGGATGTGGGGCCCTTGAAAAAGGACTGTCGGGTAAGGAACTTTTTACCTGGCCCGTTTGGGCAACACCCGGACCTGTCCTGCACTTGGGCAAGGGGTGAGCACCAGTGCTTAGCGGTGGCACCAGGGGGCAGTTTGTTTTGGGTGGGTGAGGTGAGAAGAACCCGGTCCGTCCCGTCCTGGTTTTATATGTGCAACGTTAAAGTAACATGCCTCCCTTAAGGGAAGAAAACAAAATATACTTAATTGTAAATATGTTATTATACTTGTAACTGTTCATCTTTTTATTTTTTTCCAGTTAAATAAACGGTGGTTGTCGGACAGCCCCCGGACGGTCTGTATTTAACCAAGGGGGGATGTGACGCCCTGGCAAAACCAGGTAGTCACAAATAGGCCCCAGCATTACACCCTTCCCTCACTAGGAAACATACAGCCAACCAGAAACCCTAGTCACCCCCCCTTAGGGAAAGATGGACACACCAGTGGGCGTGACCACGTGGTTGGGACACGCCCACCCAGGGGTCCAGACAGCCTGGGGCAGACAAAACAATTAGTTTAAGTCAGATTAGTTTGAAGTTCAGTTGGGAGAGGAGTGTGGGCTGGAGCTAAGTGTAGCTCCAGCAGGAAAGTTCAAGTTGAACGGTACCAGGGTAGGAGCCCTGGTGCCACTGGCTAGGAGGCAGACGGTGGTCTCCGTCAGCAGGACAGGGAAGACGGCTCGGCAGAACCGAGGTGGACCGGGACAATGTTGTAGCCCGCTGGTACCGACACGGGAACCGACCCGGAAACTGTAGCACAAAGGGGGGTACTCGGACCCTGAAGTCAGAAACCGGAACCAAGCGGACTGGTTAATTCACAGATTGAGGCCAGGACTAGAGGTCCTGTCCCACCCAAAGTCCCTCATAGAAGACAACAGCCCACCGATAGGGATAAGAGGTCACCGCCAGGGCCCATAGATCCCACGGGCCAGCGTATGCGGGCACGGCTCCTTAGGTCACATGCAGCCGGGAGCGAACTCCTGAGTGTCAGACTAGGAAAGTCCACCTTACACAAGCAGTGCAGGAAAAGGATAGAGACCACCAGCCAGGTGGGGGACCTGAATGCAACCGGCCGTGGCACCAGCCACCATCACCTTGGTTTACCAGAAACTTGTGTGGTTTATTAACAGTGAGTACACCAGCACTCCCTGCGGTCGCTATCCCCTGCACCGAGCCACCGGGTCCCGGGGCCACAAGCCTTGCCCACGGAGGGGTTAACAACTTGCTGCACAACATCTCCCTCGGGTGCCCCATAACAGCAGCGGTGGTGTGCCCTCTCACCACACACCGTGAGTGGCGTCACAAACTTACTACGGCCTAGGCCGTACATCTATGTCCCCCCATTTATTCGGCGTGTCCACGAGTCCCCCGGATCCGGAAACCCTAAAGCCACCACCCCAGCAGGCCCGGACCCGAGCAGCGCCAGCTGCTGGCACGGGGGCGGCACATTAGCGCATTGTAACATTGTTCAACAATCAACCCAGTTCTACATAATATGTATGGCCACCTTAGGCTTTATTGAAAACTCTGGGGCTGTAACGCTTGCTGCTGGAGATGGTAAAGCGGCGAGCAGAAGTGTACCCACTGGACCACCTTTAGGACCCAGGCGTACCTTTTAGTGGGCTCCACTAAGCGCCCACTGTGATGCAGACGCCAGGTGCCACTCCCAGCGCAGTGGCCAGGACTGTTGCAGCTGACCCCCCGGGCAAGGACAGACACAGGTGCAAACAGGGAAAGTGTCTAGTGTAGACAGTAACTCTCGCGGGCGGGGAGGAGGGTGTCAGCACACCGCGCTCACCCCTTCTGCTCGGGTCCGGCAGTTGCTCAGTGGTGGCTCGAGCCGTGGGCCGGATCCCGGGGTTTCTCGAGCGACACTCCTCGCCCGTGAGTGAAAGGGGGGTTTTGTGGTTGGGTGTGGGGATTGTTATAGTTCGTGACGCCTCCCACGGTTGTGGTGATTTCACCACCGCTGCTCAATATGGGGATCCCGGGGATGGTGATGCGGAGCAGCCAGTTGTTATGTTGCCCCTCCGTGGGTAGGGGTTGGTGATCCCGGGGCCCGGTGATGGAGAAGTAGGTGCGGGGCCTGATGGGCGCAGGGACGCGGGGGCAGTGCTGTGCCTTGCGGCACTGTGGTACTCACTCAGCCTGAGACACGGACACAGTTTGTACGGTAAACCAAACGGCTGGTAGGACGGTCCCACAGACGGCTGCACCTGCACTCCCGGTAGGTGACGGTGATGTCCCTCTTCCTTGCACCTTTGTTTGACTTGTGGTAGCGGTGGATTCCCTCTGGTTACCCGCTCCCCGACTGCAATCTGGGCCGGAGGAGCTCTACACTTTGCCCGCAGGCGCTGGCCCTGAGAAACTGGTGCCGTGGCGGTGGCGGTGTCTCTCTGCTTCAGGTTGGCCTGTTGCCTTCAATCGGGACTTGGTTGTTGGGGGATCTGCGTCCCCGTCACTGACGGATTCGGCAAATTTGGCGACTCCTAGCCTTGCCGGGGTCCGAGAGGCCCCTGCCCTGGTGCTGACTGTCCTTCGGAACACTGCTCCAGACCACCGGGCACACAGCCAACGGGGTCCTTCCAGGAACTTCTCAAACGGTCCCCCTCCAGACAGTCACCGCCGTCGCTGACCTTGCTGATCTGGCCCTACACAAAGCTGGACCCTTCAGGCTTTCTTTCTCTGCTGTCACTTCGCTTGCTTTCCTCCTTTTCCACTTTCACTACTTTCACTGCTTGTTTACTCCTTCACTTAGCTCCTCACTCCTGCTCCTCCCTGAGCTGTCTCCTCGCTAGCCCTCAGCTAGACTTCAACTGCCTGATTTTCCCGCCTCCAGAGTTGTGAGCTCCTCAGTGGGCGGAGCCAACCGCCTGGCCCACCCCCTGGTGTGCATCATCAAACTCCTGGAGGAAGGCAACAAGGATTTCTGGTTAGCTGTGATGTGCCTACCTGGAGTGTGGGGTGTGGTGGTGGTGTGACCTGTGTCCCCTGGCTTGCCCAGGGTGACACATTCCCCCTTAGCAAAATGCAGACCGTCCGCGGGCTGCCGTCCTACACCGATTTTATTTTTCTGTAAAAAGGGGTAACAAGGTTAAGAAAACATGAATAACATTTTTAATCAAAACTCTTCCCAAGACGGGAGGCACATTTACTTAAACGTTGCAACGGTTTACGGTCACGGTTTCCGCTCTCTCCCACCCAAGCAACCTGGCCCTGATGCTGCCCCTAAAACCCAGGCAGCACCCCTTGACCCTCAGTCCAGCACAAGTTACCCGAGCGGGATCTGTCCTTCCCCTCCAGAGGGTGGCCACCGGTTCCTTTGGTGGCTGGGCCCTAGCCTGCTCTGCTCAGGGCCCTCCCTCCAACCTGCCTCTCCGGAGACGGTATTGCGGAAACGGTAACGGTAACCAACATATTTACAAGCCACTTAACGTTTGTGGTGCCCTGCAAGTTCACGGGCTTGTCCATGGATAGTCCTCCATGCAAAACTTAAACGGTCCCCACGGGGACAACGGTGCCGGCTCCTGCCGGATCAATCACAAGCAAATCAGGTTAAACTTCAGGCATTTTCATTTTCCTTATCATTCTTTTTTTTAAAACTTTCAAACAAACAACAACACTTCAGTGGGGGTCCCAACGGGGACTGCTGCTACGGGCACCCACGGCCCTACTCCGGTCCTCCAGGCTCCAGTGCTCCTTCCAAGGGAGGGGGCGCGGCGCTCGCTCGGGCCTCCGGGCTGCCCTTCAGTGTAGCGTCCAGCGCGAACCACCCCCGCTCCCCAAAGAACCGGGCGTATTGTACTATGTCTCCCGGCATCAGATTGCGGCCGGGATGCTCCTCGGGCAGGTGGGCGTTCACATCCCGCAGGGCTACAAAAACTTCGGCCTCCAAGCCCGGCTCGTAGATGAACCCATAGCCCCGGCGGACATCAAACCGCCTCACCTGCCCCACGTACAACGGTCCTCGGGCACGGGAGGTCGCCCGCCGGAAGTGCTCCTTCTCCTGGATCGCTCTGGCCACCAGTTCGGCCTTCTTCTGCTCCCTCTCGGCGATCTCCAGGCCCAGCGGTACCGGCTCCCTATCCCAGTATGGCGCTGCCGCCAGCGCCGGCGCACGGGTCGGGCCCCGCGGGACATCCATAACGTTACCCACTGTCAGGATGGTGGGCGGCGTATCCCGCGGTGTCATGGCCTTGGGCGCTGCCTTGCAGCAACAACCCGGCGCCACCTCAGCCGAGGTGTGGGGGATGGGCCTAGGGGCTTTCCGCTGCCGGGCCTTGGGCTCGGAACGGGTCATCGGCTCTGGCTCGGGGAGTTTTTCAAGGGATGCCTCCGGTTCTACTTTCGGCGTCTTCCACGGTAACACCTCCGGTGTGCCGCGGGCTCCGGTTGCAGGTCGGCCCGCCTGGGCGGGGACGCTGGGTACTGCTACCGGTTGCGGTGGTAGCAGGCCTAGTGGCGGGGTCACGGCCTCCGGGACGGGTGGCGAGGGAGGCAACGGGGGGAGAGGGCTTGGACCGGGCCCCACAGCCGCGATGACCGGCCCTGCAAGGGCATCGGGACGTGGGTCACTCACCCTCCCTTTCTCCGCCTCCTCCTCGCGTCTCCGCACGGTGGCTACAACGTCCGCCATGTCGGCCTCCCACTCCTCCATGAGGAGCTGCATCTTCACCTGCAGCCGTTGGTAGAGCTGCGCGGTCCGGATCTCCACCCACGCCGCGGTTCCAGGCGCGGGGGGTACGGTGTCACGGGACGGCATCCACATGGTGGCTTTTCTGTTTGCTTCCAGGAACGGTATCTTCGCAGGGTCCTGGCGTCCCTGCTTTTATAGCCGCAGCTACATGCGTCCAGCCGCCATCGCGTCCCCCTTAGCTCTTTCCGGCCCCTCCTCTCTCGGGGCGGAGTTTTGGCCTTCGCGCCTCTACTGCTCGAGAAGACGCTCGAGCGGGAACTTTTCGCGCCAAAGATGGCGGCTTCTGAGATTTTTCTGCCGGATACCTCCGGCGGTAACAAGGCGCACCTCTACCAGACGGCAGAGCGGTAAGATCCTGTTCGTGACGCCAAGTTGTCGCGGGCGGGGAGGAGGGTGTCAGCACACCGCGCTCACCCCTTCTGCTCGGGTCCGGCAGTTGCTCAGTGGTGGCTCGAGCCGTGGGCCGGATCCCGGGGTTTCTCGAGCGACACTCCTCGCCCGTGAGTGAAAGGGGGATTTTGTGGTTGGGTGTGGGGATTGTTATAGTTCGTGACGCCTCCCACGGTTGTGGTGATTTCACCACCGCTGCTCAATATGGGGATCCCGGGGATGGTGATGCGGAGCAGCCAGTTGTTATGTTGCCCCTCCGTGGGTAGGGGTTGGTGATCCCGGGGCCCGGTGATGGAGAAGTAGGTGCGGGGCCTGATGGGCGCAGGGACGCGGGGGCAGCGCTGTGCCTTGCGGCACTGTGGTACTCACTCAGCCTGAGACACGGACACAGTTTGTACGGTAAACCAAACGGCTGGTAGGACGGTCCCACAGACGGCTGCACCTGCACTCCCGGTAGGTGACGGTGATGTCCCTCTTCCTTGCACCTTTGTTTGACTTGTGGTAGCGGTGGATTCCCTCTGGTTACCCGCTCCCCGACTGCAATCTGGGCCGGAGGAGCTCTACACTTTGCCCGCAGGCGCTGGCCCTGAGAAACTGGTGCCGTGGCGGTGGCGGTGTCTCTCTGCTTCAGGTTGGGCTGTTGCCTTCAATCGGGACTTGGTTGTTGGGGGATCTGCGTCCCCGTCACTGACGGATTCGGCAAATTTGGCGACTCCTAGCCTTGCCGGGGTCCGAGAGGCCCCTGCCCTGGTGCTGACTGTCCTTCGGAACACTGCTCCAGACCACCGGGCACACAGCCAACGGGGTCCTTCCAGGAACTTCCCAAACGGTCCCCCTCCAGACAGTCACCGCCGTCGCTGACCTTGCTGATCTGGCCCTACACAAAGCTGGACCCTTCAGGCTTTCTTTCTCTGCTGTCACTTCGCTTGCTTTCCTCCTTTTCCACTTTCACTACTTTCACTGCTTGTTTACTCCTTCACTTAGCTCCTCACTCCTGCTCCTCCCTGAGCTGTCTCCTCGCTAGCCCTCAGCTAGACTTCAACTGCCTGATTTTCCCGCCTCCAGAGTTGTGAGCTCCTCGGTGGGCGGAGCCAACCGCCTGGCCCACCCCCTGGTGTGCATCATCAAACTCCTGGAGGAAGGCAACAAGGATTTCTGGTTAGCTGTGATGTGCCTACCTGGAGTGTGGGGTGTGGTGGTGGTGTGACCTGTGTCCCCTGGCTTGCCCAGGGCGACACATAACCACTGGGACGGCTGAGACAGATAGCACGGCAAGGATGGACAGGTACTGCCACTAGTATTGACAGTAACCACCGGGATGGCTGAGGCAGACTGCATGGCCAGGACTGACAAGTACAGTGACTGGTATGGACAGGAACCACTGTGACGGCTGAGACTGGTAGCATAGCCAGGACGGACAAGGGCAGTCACTAGTATAGACAGGGACCACTGGGATGGCTGAGGCAGGTAGCACGACCAAGGCAGACAGATACTGTCACTAGTATTGATAAGAACCCCTGAGGCAGATAACACGGCCAGGACGGACAGGAACAGTCCCTAGTATAGATAGAGACCACTGCTATGGCTGAGGCAGATATCACGGCCAGGACAGACAGGAACAGTCACTAGACAGGGACCATCAAGACAGATGAGACAGATAACACGGCCAGGACGGAGAGGTACAGTTGCTAATATAAACATAGACCACCAGGACGGCGAGGTACAGTAACTAGTATAGACAGGGACCACCTGGACGCATGAGGCAGATAGCACGGCTAGGATGGACAGGCAGCGGGGCACTGGCAGGGCAGGGGTACAGGAATGGTAAAAGTATGATTCTGTATGGTAAATGGTAGAAGTGAGATTCTATAATGTAAATGGTAGACATATGCTTCTGCATGGTATTCAGCTGTTTACAGCGAGGTCATGCGTATACAATGTATGTTGTATACGGTATATAATTTGTATACATTTTTGGGCATTTTGATATGTTTCAATTAACCATTCACTGCAATGTAAAATGTACATGAATTTAATACAGACGTATGAACACTTCATCAAGCCTACACCTCTACTGAGTCATCTCGGTCTGCGGCATGACACTTGCATTAGTAATATTCTGTACCTATTTAAGAAACAAGGCTGGGGTAAGGTGTAGTCTTTGAAATTAACAGAAGGATCAGGGAAGATAAAATGCTTAGAGACAATGTGAGGAGACATAACCTTTATTACGTATCAATCCCCCACAGATATATGGATCCACAACAGCATGACGTGTTTATTGCATAACACTTTCCTGATTTATATATATACTGACAGGACGACAACAATCTATCACACCCAGAGAGTCCAATACCAGAGTAAGCAGGAATAGATCAATGACGTATGATAAAATGTTACAATGAGGATGTGGATTTCATAATGTATATAGCTTAGGAAAGTATCTGTATGGTAATTTCAGTCTTCAAAGCAGAAATACTTAGAACGTTTCTGTCTTATAAGAAAGCAGGTAGTGACAGAGATCCTGATTACAGCGCTTGGTCAGTTACTGGATGTCTTGCAGTCATTTTGATAAAACCACACTTTATTATTGTAGTTTAAGTTCAGCACTGTAGTCCGCTCGAGACTACGAAAGTCAATAGTCCGATTTTATTCTTAAGCTCCTCTGCCAGTTTTCTAAAAGTGACTATCGCGCATGCGCACATATGAAAGCTAATTCAAGAACACTAGTAAGTGACAGAACTGGAATTGGGGTCACTGTCACTACTATTATGCCACACTCAGAGCAGCATAATTCCAGTATATGGAGTATATGTCAGTTTCTGTCTACAGATTAAACTAATTAGGTGCCTGGTATGGGTGTGAAGCTAATTTGCAAGTGTAACTTTATAAGGCTTCTTTTACACGTCCATGTGGCACGTAAGAGTGGCATCCATTTTTTCCACGGATACCCCATTATAATCTATGGTGCTGTGCACATGTCCATGACAGCTTTTTCCCCTATTAAGGACTGATAAATAAAATACATTCCCCAAAGAAATGTAGCTGTTAATATATAGTGATGTCAGAATTAATTGAGCCACAATTCAGAAAATATATGAAATCAGACACGCAGACCTACTAGTTCTGTATACAGTATTCTCTAATCAATGTTTTGAGTCGAGACTTCTATCTTCTATTCATACGTCACATAGAACATTGCTATACAAATTTGAGTGTTGCATTAAAGAACCTCCAAATACCTCGAGAATTTAGTGTGAGCCCAAATCACCCCTTTAGTGTGAGCCTCATCAAAAAAGTCCGCGGAGCCTCTGTTAGGAGTCTCAACACAGAAACCAGCCAAATATCCCTCCGGGAAGGACCCAGCCAAGGAGTGGCTCTTTTTAGGAGACCACCATATTAAGTGGCCCTTTTAGTCAATATCTAAACTTTTTGACAAGTTTAAAGATATGACAAGGGAAATACCAAGGCCAGGTATCCATCCACAGACAGCTGTTTCGGCGTATTACCCCCTCATCAGTGTGGAGTAGGATTCTGGCCAGGTGGGATCAATGCCTAGTAGACCAACAAAACAAAACAAAACAATCACTGATCTCGGGGAGACCAGCCTAACATTCCTTTAGTGTGAGCCTAACCCACCCCAGAAACATTATTGATTAAACTCACTCTCATGGGGCATCAGCCCCAATATAAAAAAAGCTCTGCATTCACAATATATTGGCTTTTGGTATTTCAGCTGAGTGTCTGAAGAGGGTTTCAAAAACGGTTTTACTTTTTTTTAAGGGATATATTTCCATTTTGGACATTTAACTTGAGGATGAGTAATTCACACCTCTCTCCATTCACTTCTATCCAAGTGTCTGAATACAGCCAAGCAAGTGGGCTGCGTATTTTCAGAATTCCCATCAAAATGAACCAAGAAAATCATGTATTCATGACCACCTCTTATTTCATGATGGCACAAGCTAGGGCCAGTTTCCGAAAAAGATGTAGTTAGAGGTGGGACCTATGGTGGATCTAATCTTTGGACATACTATAAATATCTGAAGTTATATATTTTTTTACCCCTTAACAACCACGGGCAGTAATATTACATCCTAGCGGTCCTAGTGTTAATCCCTGCGGGCTGCTGCAAGCAGCCCGTGCGATCAGCGCACATCTCAGCTTATTTATAAAGCTAACATATGTGCCTGCCACGTACGAGTGGAATCGCTATCTGCCCATGCCTTTTAACCCCTTAAATGGCGCTGTCAATATGTGACAGCGCCATTATAATAGCGATCACACATAACTTTACTCACAGGCCGATACTATAAATCACATGACGTGATCACATGGATCCAGTGGTTGTCTTGGTCATGTGATGACTCCTGTGCTCACATGCCTCAGATCCTGTAAGAAACAGCCAAGTGCTGCTTGTTACAAGAGATGATCATTTGTCCCGTTCTGAGAAATGCTGCTCTGATCGGGAGAAATAAATGAGCGATCAGACTGCTGATCGTTATAGTCCCCTAGGGGACCTAGTAAAATAAAAAAAAAAAAATTTAAAAAAAAAATAAAATTTATATACACACACTTTATATATCGCCCAGTTCAGAAATGCCCGATCTATGAAAATATAAAATCAATTAACCTGATCGGTAAAACGGTGTAGCGGCAAAAAAGTTCTAAATGCCAAAATCACGTTTTTTGTTTACCTCAAATTTTGCGCTAAATGCAATAACAGGTGATCAAAATGTAGCATCTGCACAAAAATTGTACTGTTAAAAACATCAGCTTGAGACGCAAAAAAATAAGCCATCACTGAGCCATAGATCCAGAAAAGTGAGAACGCTACGGGTCATGGAAAATGGTGCAAAATGTATCCCACTTTTTTCAGACAAATTTCTGATTTTTTTAACCCCTTAGATAAAAGTAAACCTATACATGTTTGGTGTCTATGACCACTGATACATCAGTTTTACCATATAAGGAACACAGTGAATAAAATATCGCAAAAACCATCATGCAATCGCACTTTTTTTTTTACAATTTTTCCACGTTTGGAATTTTTTTTACCGTTTTCCAGTACACTATATGATAAAACTCATGATTTCATTTAAAAGTACAGCTCGTACCTCAAAAAACGAGCCCTCACATGACCATATTGACTGAAAAATAAAAAAAAAAAAGTTACTTCTCTTGGAAGTAGAATGGCAATTGCCTTGAGGGAACCTAGTGCACTTGCCCTTGTTGCTATTTTGATTTGTCTACTTCTGCAATTTCACATCAAACACTTTTCACAATGTGGTCCGGGGATGATCAGCTGAATGACCACAGCTCACTTCTGGCAATCCTGGCAAGCAGCCATCTGGGATGAGGAATGCTGAAACCCATCAGATAGTTTTCATACAATGACAAGCAGAGGGTAAATGTAGTATTACATGGTGGCCTTTCAGAGGAATACAGTGCAAGAACAATTCACAGCTAACTAGTGCTATAAATCCCAAAGTTTTATGGTGACCTACTGTATGGTACAACATCACATATGTCATTCCTGTTGGATAAATAGTTAGGAGAACCATATTGATGAATTGTGACTAGAGACGGACAGTCTAGATTGTTGACAAGCCTGCCAGTCACACAATGGAGATCTCTAGGTGAGATCTAACTGCCTAGGATTAGATTATACACCAAACAAGCAACAGGTTTGTTTAGAGCACAATGGGAATGCAATCCTATCCCAGAATGCACCAGTTCTCACACAGACCAGTTTCTTCCTTTCATCCTGTCTATTTTGTTAGGTTCCAATTCACCTGCCAGCTATTCTCCTTTTTTTTCCTATGAGCAGAGGTATAACTAGGGGTGTAGCGCAGGGAACATCCGAGTAACCATGTGTAGAACTACAGTGGATAAAGAGAAGAAAAAAAAAAAAACAAACACAAAAAAAAACCAAGAGTAGGCTATTGGCCCGGGATCACCAAAAAAAAAAAAAAAAAAAAATTTTTATTCAGCAAAATACATAACAATCCCAATCCACATGATAAAGGTAGTTGAAAAGTATTTAAAAAGGGTTAACAAATATCAAATTAGGTGTTCCCATGATACGGCACCACCGATCCTCCCAGAAAGGCCACACTCATAATGGAAGGTATAGGGTACTAATGTTCTGGTCACACATGGACACAATAAGCTAATATGACAAAAAAGATACAGATGTAAATGTAATAAACAATGAGCAAAGACGAAATATATAAAAATATATATATATATATATATATATATATATATATATATATAATCTGTTGGACTATGGTGCCTTCCAAAGAAATGCTGAACAATAAAAGAATAATAACAAAGTGAAGCACAGGAATAACTATATTGCACGAAGGATAAATAGCAGAAGTAAATGAATGGAACCAATTGTTATTTGTATAAGTGATCAACATATAGATGACCCAGAAAATACTATAAATAAAAATGCAAAGGTAAGATGCGAATGGTAAATGGTCACACAGATACACAATGAGAAAGCCACACTGCAGGGGCGACACGTGTGGGTTCTGTTCTTCCCCCTTACCTTCCTTTGGCCATCACTCGCAGGTTTATTTGGCATTCAGTCTTTACAGATGGGTGTCCATATGTTGGTTGCTAACACAGGGTCTAGGGCTCTATGCAAATAAGAACCAGTTCTATTTTTTGATGCTGTACAAATATTTTATTCTTTTTAATCTGCTTTATTGTCTTCATTTCTTTACCACTCTTGGATGATATTGCTGCTTGAATTATAATTTTTTGTTTATTACTTATTCATTTTGTTTTTCCATCAGCATCATACTGTTTGATTGTGTGACCCATTAGCTTTAGCATCTTGCCTTTGATTTTTCAGTGTACAGTAGTATTTTTGCACAGATTCACATTGATCACCTATAGAACACTAAGGGCTTTATTGTTACCATTTATTTACTTATGCTATTTATCCTGACTACATTATGATTATTTTGGTGCTTCACTTTATTATTTTTTAGCATTTTTCAGAAGCCACCTTTTACTAACAGCTAAATTTACTTGAATTGTGGTCTTTGCTCTTTATTTATTTAATTTATATCTGTCTCTTTTTTGTCATATTAGCTTATTGCTTTCATGTGTGACTACTCAACATTAGTATCTTATACCTTCCATTAGGAGTGTGGCCTTTGTGAGGACTGGTGGCTACCTTATTGTGATCACAGCTAGTTTGATCCTTGTTAATCCTCTAAGGCAGAGGTCTCAAACACGCGGCGCACGGGCCGTATGCGGCTCCTCAGGCTGCTTCTAGTGGCCTGCATGCACGTGCCCCCTTGATGATCGCAGATGGAGCACATTAGTAAAAGGGGACAAGGTTGGGCACTTTACTACAGGATGAGGTACATTAGTTAAAAGGGACAAAGATGGGCATACTACTACAGTATGAGGACAAGATAACACGGAAAAACCACAGTATTCGGCTAAAAATTTGATTTTATTGAACAAACACTTTTTTTAAAAAGACAAACGGTAAAAATAGAGTAATTCAAAATACAAAAACACTGCATAAAAAAAAGCCAGTACTTGATGCCAAATATATCAGTAATTAAATACTCACAATATCTTATTAGAGATAGATCATAAATACATTTAGTAATAAATGGAAAACTGCCTTAGAAAATATTGAATAAATATACCAGCAAAAGCGAGGCCTTAAAATAAAGTGCAAAAATGCTACAAGGACCTCTATCAAAAAGTGACAAATGCTGAAAATACACTCCAGTGTGCAAGGACACTCACCATAGCCAGAGGCTTGTATTAGCAGGGTGAAGAAAAAAAAATCCATGGGCTATGTAATGTCTGGTCACAGTAAAAGGGGGCCTCAAAAGTGCATTGTGCAAAAGGTCCTATGTAATAAAGTGACCAGTGCTATCAGTATATCAAAAAAACATGCAGACAGGAGTGCAGCATTATAAATGGCAGACTATGCATAGAAGTCCATTTACTCACATAGGTAAAGCACCAAGGCAGGCAACCTCAACATATGTTTCAATGAGCGTCTTCGTCAGGAGGTGTGGCCTATTATGTCCTAGACAGACTCTTTATGCAGGTAAGTAGCCAATCCAAAATTCAAGATGGTATCACATGACCAAAATCAGTAAATGAAACCCACATGGAGCTGAATAAAGCTAGTTTCACACTTGCGCTATTTTGACGAAAACGGAATCCGTCACAAATGTAGTACAGTTCATTTATTTACAGTGGAAGCGCGTTACTATGGCGCGTGTGTGTGTCATGCAGTACCCGCTTGTGTCCACATGATGTCGCGCTTCCACTGTAAATAAATGAATTGTACTATATTAGTGACGGATTCCGTTTGCGTCAAAATAGCGCAAGTGTGAGTAGGCCCTCAGGTGCACAGAACAGCGCCAATGGTATTAATTGTAAATGACTGCGCTCCATGAATAAGAAAGTGGAACGCATACGTCATCCAAATGAGAGTCCTGTCTAATTAGATCATGTAGTTAGCGCATGCGTACTGGACCGCGATCCATAAAACAGGAAATGCTGCGCTCCGGACCGTGTAATGCCAGCGTCCCTGTCATTTTGGCCTGAAAAGTATGCGGCCCCCCATATTATTTTTTTTATGTGCGGCCCATACACCCAGCCAAGTTTGAGACCCCTGCTCTAAGGGATCATTACGCCCCTACTGCAGAATATATGAGATTACCGTACAGTTAGGGGTACTTTACACGCTGGCGATGTCGAGCGCGATAGCACCCGCCCCCGTCGTATGGCCGATATGTGGTGATCGCTGCCGCTCACTCTAATATGGCACCCAGTATGCCCCCACACTGTAATATGGCCCCCAGTATTCCCCCTACACCAGGGGTCTCAAACTCGGCTGGGTGTATGGGCCGCACAGAGGAAAAAAAATAATTTGGGGGGCCGCATTCTTTGCAGGACAAAGTGACATTTTTATTGGTACCATATATAATATATATATATATATATATATATATATACACACACATTTTATTTTTTTTTACACACCTTTGGATCACTGATTTTGAACATTTTCACTTGTTCATTATAGCAAACGTGCACATTCTTTGTTTAAATATAACCATTT
This sequence comes from Anomaloglossus baeobatrachus, assembly GCF_048569485.1. Taxonomy (NCBI): domain Eukaryota; kingdom Metazoa; phylum Chordata; class Amphibia; order Anura; family Aromobatidae; genus Anomaloglossus; species Anomaloglossus baeobatrachus. The sequence goes on from NC_134353.1 coordinate 334,156,486, forward strand.
TTTTTTTTTACATTTTATACCTTTCTTGTAACTAATAGTCTCTCAATTAGCACTATATAGAAATTTTGACCAACATCTTTTAGTAATGTTCCCCATATTGTTGTAATGTGCCCATCCTTGTCCCCTTGTAGTATTGTGCCCCATCCCACAGTAATGTGCCCATCCTTGTCCCCTTGTAGTATTGTACCCCATCCTAGTCCCCATCCCACAGTAATGTGCTCATCCTTGTCCCCATCCTAAAGTAATGTTCCCCATCCTTGTCTCCATTTTGTTGTAATGTGTTCATCCTTGTCCCCATATTCTAGTAATGTGTTCATCCTTGTCCCCATATAGTAATGTCCCCAATCTATAGTAATGTGTCCATCCTCGTCCCAATCTTATAGTAATGTTCCCCATCCTTGTCCCCAATCCTATAGTACTGTCCCCATTCTATAGTAATGTGCCCATCCTTTAGTAATGTGCCCACCTTGTCCCCATCCTATAGTAATGTCCCCAGCATTATCCTTATTCTATAGTAATGTTTCCCATCCTTGTCCCCTTGTAGTAATGTCCCTATCCTATAGTAATGTGCCCACCTTGTCCCCATCCTGTAGTAATGTCCCCATCCTATAGTACTGTGCCCACCTTGTCCCCATCCTATAGTAATGTGCAAACCTTGTCCCCATCCTAGTCCCCATCCTATAATAATGTCCCCAGCCTTGTCCCCATTCTATAGTCATGTGCCCATCCTAGTCCCTATCCTATAGTAATGTCCCCATACTATAGTAATAATGTCCCCATCCAATAGTATTGTGCCCATCCTATAGTACTGTCCCCAGCCTTATCCCCATCTCATAGTAATGTGCGCACTTTGTCCCCATCCTATAGTAATGGGTCAGCAGCTCCCCTCACCTTCCACAGACGCCGGAGTGAAGCTGAGGGGAGTGGTATGCGGCCCCAGATCCACAGTGATTGGAGAGATCGGTCACAAGGCCGGTCTCTCCAATCAGACCTGGGGGCGGGTGAAACACAGGTCACCCAGCTCCAGCCAATGATCAGGGTTACAGCTTCCCTGATCTTGGCTGGATTTCAATGTTTCAGCGATTTTCAATGGCTGAAACATTAGTGGCTGTGATTGGCTGACGAATGGCCTTCGTAGGTCCGGGGAGGAGACACCACCCCTCCTGAGGTCCCCTCCTCCCCGAATCTAAGGTATTTGCAGCGATCGCAGCCACTGGGGCTCTGGGGCTGCGATTTCGCCATGACGTACTGGGTACGTCATGGGTCCTTAAGTACCAGGGAGCCATAACGTACCCAGTAAGTCATAGGTTGCTAAGGGGTTAACGTCCAACACACACACACACACACACACACACACACACACACACACACACAAACCAACTATTCTTCTCACCTGCTCACCTGTCCCGCGCTCCCTCCGCTGCTTCATCTCTGCTTCGTGCGGCCCCCAGGCCCGTGCCCCTGGTCACTATCGCGGCAGCTGCAGTGTCGCTGTCAGTGATTTATGTGAGATGATTGTATTGCCGGCGCGAGTGCGCAGAGCTGGCAATACATTCATCTGACATACAGTGCAGACAGTGGCTGCGGCCCCTGCACCTGCTGCGATAGTGAACAGGAGCCGCACGAACTACCCTGAGGGGCCGCATGCGGCCCGCGGGCCGCGTGTTTGAGACCCCTGCCCTACACTGTAATATGACTCCTAGTATCCCCCTACACCTAAATATGGCCCCCAGTATTTCTCCCACACTGTAATATGACTATCAGTATTTTTCCCACACTGTATCATGACCCTCAGTATTTCTCCAACACTGTAATTTGGCCCCTAGTATCTCCCCCACACTGTAATATGACCTACATTATTTCCCCCAATCTGTAATATGGACCCCAATATTCTCCCCACACTGTAATATAGCCCCATTATTTCCTCCATGAGCAAAAAAAAAACATTTTAAAGTTAACTACTCATAGATCCTGAAGAGGCCACTGGCAGACTGGACCAACACGATGATATCATTATGCCAGGGTATGTTTCCATCATCGATGTTTAGAATATGAATCGATTATCTTGGTATCTCCTGACACCTCGAAAATTCATCGCAGTGAAGCTTCCAGTATTAATAGATAGAGAGAATATTGTAATCGCTGCTGTACTTAAAACCCTGAAAATCCTCTCATTGAGCTGGCATCAGACGAGGCATGACTCATTATTGTGTCCTGCCAAGTAGGCAACTCTCCCATAATTCCCAGCTGGTCCTTTATAACCACAGCCAACGAAATGTCACAGAGATCTTTCATGGTCAGGAGGACATCTAACACCGTAGTTCAAAGATATCACTCAGGTGATGAAATTGGGAATTGTAAATGGAATTGTGTTTTCGAAGCTGGATGACTGTTTCAGCTTGACCCTTTCTTTTTCTTGGCTTATCTATTAAAGGTGGTCTCACCTGTGCAATCCTTTCTTAGGGCTGGTTCACACTAAGCGACAGCGACAACGAGGTCGCTGTTACGTCACCATTTTCTGTGACGTAACAGCGACCTTGTAAGTCGCTGTTATGATCGCTGCTTAGCTGTGGCCCGCCGGTACCGACCCAGGGAACCAACTCAGAAACCGGAGCACAAAGGGGGGTACTCAGACCATGAAGCTAGGTCCAGAAGCTACTGGGGGCTAGCTAATTAACTGATTGCGGCCAAGACTATAGGTCCTGTCCAACCCAAAGTCCCGACTGAAGGCAACAGCCCAACGAGGGGGATAGAAAGCCACTGCCATGGCAGAGAGATCCCACGGGCCAGCGTCTGCGGGCAAAGGGCTCCTCAGGCAACCACAAGCCGGGGAGCGGACTCCTGAAGTTGCAAGCGCAGGTAGTCCACCATCACAAAGCAGGTGAGGGAGAAAGACGGAGACCACCAACCGGGTGGGGGACCAGACTGCAGCTGGCTGTGGGCACCGACCACCATCACCTTGGTTTACTAGAGACTCGTGTGTTTACTAATAGTGAGTACATCAGTGCCCTCCGGCCGCCCATCTCCCTGCACCGCCCAACTCCATCAATGGGTCCCGGGGCCACCATACCTACCCACGGAGGGGTTAACAACTTGCTGCGCAACATCTCCCCCGGGTGCCCCGTAACTGCAGCGGTGGTGTCCACCTTCACCACATCCTGTGGGTGGTGTCACGAACTTAACACTGCTCCGGCCGTACACCTACGTCCCCAAGCCACAAATCCCTTTTTGATCAGAGTGACCGCAGGACCCCCGGGTCCGAAGACCCTCGAGCCACCCACTGAAGGTCCGGACCCAAGCGGCTCGGCTGCCGAGCACGGGGCGGCACACTAACAAATAGGTGGCGTGGCCATACACATTAGACCAGAGGTGCACAACCTTTTTTTGTCCACGTGACAAATTTTGTGATTAAACCACTCATAAAAGCTGTATAAAATTTGAGTATTCTGATTTATATCAAAGAGTATTATATATGTCAAAATCCTATATTGTGAGTCCATTTCTGGAACTTTCACTATTGTAGACAAAGAAGATCTCCCCAATTTAACATTTCAGTAAATGGAGGCCCATAGTTTGAGTTACTGAACACAGAGAAATCAGAGATGGCTGGGGGCCACATAAAATGGCATTGAGAGCCATATGTGGCAATGGGGCCGCAGGTTTTGCACCCCTGCATTATACTGAAGATGATGACCATGACCTACAACAAATTTGTGCTGCAGATTCTGCAATGCAAATCAATTTGCATTAGAAAAAAATGCATCAGGACACAGGGACAGACCTGTCACTCCATGACAGTGGGTGGGGAGAAGCCGCCAAGGTCCCGCTTGTCTATCTCGATCCCATCAGCTTTTAAAGTATGACTTTCTCTGAAATGCCACAGAGTTTCAGAGTTAAACAAATATGGCAGAAATCATACAGCCAGTATCTGATACATGCTGCGTGCAGATCAGGCAGCATGTATCAGCTGTCAGGTTCACTTTAAAAATGATGACTTATTAATGGTACAACGCCTTTTGCTGTTCATTATAGGGTGCCAACCTCCATTGCAAGGCATTTACTAAGATTAGGGTGTGTGAGGACTAAAGTTTTGACATAGTAATAAAGTTTACGTTATGTAGTAGTGATACATTGCTCCGGTCCCGCTAAGCCACCTTGTGACTGCAACTTCTGACTGGTCTGAAGTCAGAAGTTACATCACTAGCTCTGAATGCAAGTCTATAAGAACAAGAACAAGGCTTTCATAGACTAAAGGCTACTTTACACACTGCGATATCGGTCCCGATATCGCTAGTGTGCGTACCCGCCCCCATCTGTTGCGCGACACGGGCATATCGCTGCCCGTGCCGCACAACATCGCCCAGAGCCGTCACACATACTTACCTGTCCGGCGACGTCGCTGTGACCGGCGAACCGCCTCCTTTCTAAGGGGGCGGTCCGTGCGGCGTCACAGCGACGTCACTGAAGCGTCACTGAACCGCCGCCCAATCGCAGCGGAGGGGCGGAGATGAGCGGGACGTAACATCCCGCCCACCTCCTTCCTTCCGCATAGCGGCCGGGAGGCAGGTAGGGAGACGTTCCTCGCTCCTGCGGCGTCACACGCAGCGATGTGTGATGCCGCAGGAACGAGGAACAACCTCGTTACTGCTGAAGTAACGATAATTGGGAATGGACCCCCGTGTCGCCAATTAGCGATTTTTCACTGTTTTGCAACGATGCAAAATCGCTAATCGATGTCACACGCAACGGCATCGCTAATGCGGCCGGATGTGCGTCACGAATTCCGTGACCCCAACGACTCCGCATTAGCGATGTCGTAGCGTGTAAAGCCCGCTTTACATTGAGTTGTGACCTCCGGCTCACTCCCAGAAACATGATTACAATTGAAGCCCTGACCTTCAACACTTCCAGAAGGCTGCTTTCACACATCAGTTTTTTGCAAATCAGGCACAATCCGGCGCTCTGCAGAAAAACACATCCGGTTTTTTTTTGCCGCCAGGAGCGGTTATTCCTCATAGAATTTTATTAGCGCCGAATTGTGCCGCATGTACTCACGTTTGATCCGGTTTTTGCCGATTGCGGCAAAAATCGTCACTCCGGCGGCCGCACAGGACACAGAGAGGAAAGTTTTTTGCCAGTGGCAAAAAACTGCATAGTGCTGTGCGGCATGGTGCATAATGAAAGTCTATGCACGCCGATGGCATGCATCAAACGCCGGAAACATGTACCGGATTCGGTTTTTACTTCTGAGCATGCCCAGAAGTGATATAAATTCATTGCTTGTCAGAAAATCAATCACTCACTCTCTCTCTCACACTGACTCACTCATTCACTCTCACCCACTCACCGATCACAGGCGCGGCGCTGCACGGCTCTCACACTGCTGGCGGCTTCTCCTGATTTGAAAATGCCGGCAGCCCATTATTCAATCTTGTATTCACTGCTTTCCCCGCCCACCAGTGCCTATGATTGGTTGCAGGCAGACATACCCCCACTGTGAGTGACAGCTGTCTCACTGCAACCAATCACAGCCGCCGGTGGGTGGGTCTATTTCTTGCAGTAAAAATAAATAAATAGATAATTTAAAAAAAAACGGCGTGCGGTGCCCCCTAATTTTGATACCAGCCAGGATAAAGCCACACGGTTGGAGGCTGGTATTCTCAGGATGGGGAGCCCCACGTTATGGGGAGCCCACCACCCTTACAATAACAGCCAGCAGCCGCCCGGAATTGACGCACCCATTAGATGCGACAGTCCCGGGACTCTACCCGGCTCATCCCGAATTGCCCTGGTGTGGTGGCACTACCCACCCATCACTGCGCACATCCCGGCACTACCTCAGTGACGTCACTGCTGACAGCGCGATTTACTTCAGTTGCTGCGTGGAGCTCCGAGGAGCGGCGGTGTTCTACTGCCGCTTCTGTCAGCTTCATGTAGCAGAGCTGAAAGCATCGTGGGACCTGTGATTGGTTGCAGTGAAACAGCTGTCACTCAGCATGGGGGCGTGTCTGCCTGCAACCAATCATAGGCGCCGGTGGGCGGGGGAAGCAGTGAATACAAGATTGAATAATGGGCGGATGGCATTTTTAAATCAGGAGAAGCCGCCAGCAGTGTGACAGCCGTGCAGCACCGTGCCCGTGATTGGTGAGTGAGTGAGTGATTTTCTGACAAGCAATGAATTTATATCACTTCTGGGCATGCTCAGAAGTTAAAACCGAATCCGGTACATGCTTCCGGATTCGGCGCGCATAGACTTTCATTATGCACCATGCCGCACAGCTCCACATGCGGCGCTATGCAGTTTTTTGTCGCTGGCAAAAAAACGTTCCTCTCTGCGTCCTGTGCGGCCACCGGAGTGATGATTTTTGACGCAACCGGCAAAAACCGGATCAATTGCGAGTACATGCCGCACAATCCGGCGCTAATAAAAGTCTATGAGAAAAAAACGCTCCCGGCGGCAAAAAAAAACAGATGCGTTTTTTTGTGCAAAGCACCGGATTGTGCCTGATTGCAAAAAAATGATGTGTGAAAGCTGCCTAAAGGTCCAGTCACACATAACGAGATCGTTAACGAGATCATTACTACGTCACAGTTTCCGGATCCTTGTTAAGTCGTTGGTGAGATCGTAGGTGAGATGTCACACAGTCATTTTCCCAACGACTTTAGTAACGATGCAGCAACCTATATAACGATCTCGTTGGTCGTTGGGACCCTGTCACACAGCAGCTATGTAACAATTCCGACCTCGAATAGGGGCGTAGTGTTTGACGCTGTAAGCCACGTAGCCATGCATATGTGTTGCCTTTTCCACACCCCTCCGCTCCTATTGGTGGCCAATACTGCGTTCTGATTAGGCGGCCGGCCTAGAAGGCAACTTTTCATCGCTTCATCCTTTGTCCCTTTTTGAGCCTTGTTTTGAGGATAGAACCTGTGACTTTAGCTTCGATCCGAAAAGCAAGCAAGCAATCGGGAACAAAGTATGAATGAATCCAGGTGTAGTCGCAGGTTCTATCCTCAAAGCAAGGCTCAAAAAGGAACAAAGCATGAAGCGATACCCAGTCAGAACGCAGTACTGTTCTCAGCACCAACCAATCAATGCAGAGGGGGCACGGAAAAGGTGACACAACTACACGCCTACGTGTCACACTTTAAGTTCTCATCTAGGTCGTTAACGAGATCATTGGTAGGTGTCAAACATACAGATCCATCCTGCTCAGCAGGACTCCAAAGAGCCAAAAATGGCCCAGGACATTCAGCAACGACCAACAATCTCACAGCAGCTGGCGGATCGTTGGTACGTGTCAAACATAACGAGATCGCTGGTGAAGTCGTTGTTTCGTCACAGAAACTGTGACGTAGCAACGATGTCGTTAGCGATCTCGTTATGTGTGAAGTGGCCTTAAGGGCGACGTCAGCAGCATGATCAGGTTAGCTGATCACTCTGTTAACGTCACTCACCAGTGCCGCATAGGCGGCTGACACCCTAACAGCATTGATGGTAAGTGCTCCAGTGGAGCTAGAGACACTAAATATTTATTGTAATTAGGGGAAAAGAGGAGATTTGGGGAACAACTATGGGGAGAGAGGGTGGGGGAATGTACCCAGACATAGTATGAGTAGCGAGGGTGGATGGGTGCGGACACAGTATGGTGAGTGAAGGAGAAAGAATTCTGAGGACTCTATAGGGAGGGACAGGGGTAAATTTGAGGACACAGTATGGTCAGTAAGGGGACAGAATGTATGCAGACACAGTATGAGGAGTAAGGTGGATGGGTGTGGACACATTATGGGGAGTGAGGGGGCATGAGGGCAGATACAGTATGGGGAGCAAATAGGGAATGTATGTGGACACAGTATGAGGAGCAAGCGGGATGAGTGTGGCGGTAGTGAATAGACAGTATGGTATGACAAAAATGCGAGGGTGAACCGAATAGAGACTGGGTAGTGTTTGGGGGCGGTATGGAGAGAGGACAGCATGGGAGAACAGTGTGAGGTCATAGCAAGGAGTGGACAGTATGCCAAGGAGGGGGAGTATGATGAGGGAGCACAGTATAGAGACTTGGCAGTATAGGGAACACAGTATCAAGAACAGTGTGCAGAGGGGGTCCAGTATGGAAAGGAGAGGGCAGTGGGGAGGCCATGTGCCATAAGAGGAACAGTGCATCATATTTTGTACAGGACACACAGTGAGGGGCAAAAATGTATTCAGGCGAATAGCCTAGGGTATATTTTTTTATTCTTCTATTTTTAAGGGTATCTTACTGAGATGTGCTGTATAAGACCGGAGAAGATGGAAGTCTGCAGACACGAACTGTGGATGTGAAAAGTCATCATGATGTCTAGACAAGAAGAAGTGCAGAAAGAGAATGACTCTGATCAGAGACAATGTCATCTATAAGGTACCTTGATGTTAATGTTTATTTGTGATACTGACTAATCTCATCAGTACTGTGGTTCTTGTATGTTCCTCAGTCCGACGATGAGTGTTTTCAACTTCCAGTAGTATTTCTTTATCATCTTTAAGGATGTACCATGAGTGGTAGGTTCGTGCGTTCAAATGTCTATGGGACTGATCTGACATTACAATTGATGTATTAGGTATGGTGGCTCTAGTGATGCATTCCTATACTGAGGGTGGTTCTTGTAATGTATTCCTGTACTGATGAAGGTTTTGATGCTGTGTTTTTGTACTGATGGAATTTATATGGATGTATTTCTGTGCTGCTGATCACTCTGATGATAAATTTGCTGGTGGTTCTGGTGATATATTTCTGTACTGATGGGGGTTCTAGTTATGTATTTCTGTACCTCTTGTAGGTATGGTAATGTTATTTGTTCTGATCCTGTACACATCTAACAATGCAGAACTTGTAAGATTACCTGTCATGGCTATATCAACAAAGTATTGTGCCATCTGACAAGTTAAGGGTTGCTATCTTTTTATTTAAATTAGGAGCATTAAATGGGTTGTACAAGTTTGTGATGAGTCTGCAGTTACTCTGTGACTGCAGACTTCTGAATTCTCACGGCGTGCACACTGCAGGCTGTCAAGATTCACTGGTGCCAGCGGTGAGAGTGGAAGATCACGAAACTGCAACTATGCAATTTAAATACATACAGTCACATACTGGCTAGACATGCGCTGTATCACTCAATGAAAATTAATTGATCAAGGACTCAAAATGTAGCCAGAAGTATACAAATTGCATAGTTGTGCTCACATGGCCATCCACTCTTGCCACTGGCAAGGAAAATCCATAAAGTGTGCATGCGTTGAGAGCATTCACAAGCCTGCAGTCACCTAGAGTAACTACAGACTTTCATCTCAAACCTGGACAACCCCTTTATTTATAAAATTATAAATGTAAGCATTATAGCTTACCAATTCTAACAATCAGTGGCGTAGCTAGTGGTTCAGCTCAGGGGGGGCGAAACATCTGAATGGGCCCCTAACCTGGTAACAACTATAGTATCACGCCTTAATAATGGGTATACAGGAACCTCAGCAGATGACCACGCTGTTACTGAAAATAAATCTACACAAAGGCCAACACTGATATTACCGCCATATGGTAACCATATAGTGGTAGATATCAGTCCTGCAGTACATGTGAGAGATTATAGTACAGTTATAGGTGGTGACTTACAGCTAATGTTCTTTCTGATGGACTCATTCACTTTTCTCGTCTGTTCTTTCTGGCCCAGCCCGACATGACGACTTCTTCAGCCAGGGTTCGTCTGCAGAAATTACAACACAGACTCATCTGACTTCTCACATTTCCAGCCCCGACCTCATCTATTCCCGACCTGCACAAACCCCTCATCCTCCTGATACCCCAATACTGTGCCACTGCTGCCATATGTGCCCCTATTACTGCACCTGCTGTGTGGTACAATAACAGTGCTCCTCTTACCACCCCACATATTAATGCCACCGCTGTACCCACACATGGTAATAATGCCTCAATTGTGCCCTCTAGATGGTAAAATTGGCCCCCCAAAAATATTATTGCCCTTGGAAAGTGCCCTAGAAAAGTGTCCACATTTTGCCCCTAGAATGTAATAATGCCCCCAGTGTGCCTGTGATGATCACAATACCCTGAGTGCCCCTATAACAATAATGCTTCTTAAGTGTCCACTACTTAACATTTAAAAATGTCTCCTGACTCTCACAGGTAAACAATATGATGGTCTCCATAGCTCTCTATACAAAGTATGATGTCCCCACAGTTCTCTATACAAAGTATGATGTCCCCACAGTTCTCTATACAGAGTATGATGAGCCCACAGCTCCCTATAAGATATAATGGGCCCACAGCTCCATATACGCAGTATAATGGATCCACAGCTCCTCTATACAGAGTATGATGAGCCCACAGTTCTCTATACAGAGTATGATGAGCCCACAGCTCCCTATAAGATATAATGGGCCCACAGCTCCATATACACAGTATAATGGATCCACAGCTCCTCTATACAAAGTATGATGGGCCCACAACTCCCTATACATAGCCCACAGCTCCCTATACACAGTATAATGGGCCCACACCTCCCCTATACAAATTATAATGGGACCATAGCTCTCCTATACAAAGTATGATGGGCCCACAACTCCCTATACACAGTATGATGAGCCCACAGCTCCCTATACACAGTATAATGGGCTCACAGCTCCTCTATAAACAGAATGAGGGGCCCACACCTCCCCTATACAAATTATAATGGGCCCACACCTCCCCTTTACAACATATAATGGGCCCATAGCTCTGCTATACAAAGTATGATCAGCCCACAGCTCCCCTATACACAGTATGATGGGCCCACAGCTCCTCTATACACAGTGTAATGGGCCCATAGCTCTCCTATACAAAGTATGATGGGTCCACTGCTCCCCTATACACAGTATGATGTGCTCATAGCTCTCCTATACACAGTATGATGGGCCCTCAGCTCCTCTATACACAGTGTAATGAGCCCACACCTCCCCTATACACAGTATGATGGGCCCATACAGGGGCGTGTATAGAAATCATGGGGCCCCATAGCAAAAGTCTGAATGGGGCCCCCCCACCGATAAAAAACAAACAAAAAAACATTATCATAATAATCATGATACATGTTATTGGGGGCCGGCATGCATTATTGGGGGCGGCTTATAGTCAGAAATAACACATACTACTACATAGTGTTACTGAACAACACCCACCATATAAAGGTGTGCAGTGTATTATTACATTGCAAAATAATGCCGCCACACCATGACCAAATATCACCACATAGAGTCTGAATATAACCACCGTCCTGTTACTGAGCAAAGGCCACTACACCAAGACCAGTGGATTCACACCGCAAATCCCCAAAGAATCTGTAATATGTGAACTTGGCCTAAAGTAGGGATGTCCTTCTTCGTGCCCCTCACTACACACAATATACATTTTCACATCTGTCTCCCCCATTTAATGGTAACGATTATGACTCTTTATAGCCTTAGGATCTATATTAAAACTCTGCAAAGTACAGGGATAATACATACACAGACACACACACATACACACGCACACATACACACACACACTGATGGCACAGCAAGGGGCAACACACACACAGGGATGGCACAGCACAGGGGCAACACACATTGGCACAGGGGCAACACACACACACACACACACCGAGTGATGGCACAGCACAGGGCAGTTTTTCTGTAGTATTACAGGCAGCCGTTTGTACATTATAATACTCACCTGCTCCTGTGCTGTGAGAGACGATAGTGGCTCAGGCCTCCCTGCTGCACTTCCTGTGAGTCTTCCTGGCTGCTTCTCCTGTCCTCTGCTTTTTCTTTCTATTCCTTCTGTTCTACGCTTCTCACTGTTTTTCTGCTCTCTGTTTGCTTTTCTCTTTTTTGTGGTCTCTACTCCTTCTTCACTCCTGCACTCTTTTCCTTTTCATCATTTCATTTTCCCGCGTCTGCCCCCTCTCCTGATTGGCTGTTCTCCTCCGGGCATCTCTGCTGCCTGGCCACTCCCTCCTCTTCAGCACAGGCCGTGTACAGTGTGCAGTGCGGGCGCCTCTGAATCTCTGCGTTGGCCAGTCTGCAGCTATATAAACAGTGCCGGCTCCTAGCGGCGTTAATCAGCTGCTTGGTGACGGCCCCGGGGGCATGATGCATGAAAGTGAAAACGCACAGACTGCGGGCAGCCACCCCGGGCCCCTCCATCCAGGGCTGCCACCAGGAATTTCCGGGCCTGATACTGACAAAATTTTCGGGCCCCCATCAGACTCCACCACAGCTCCGGCTCTACCCCTCGAACCTTCGGCAATAGAAAAAAGTTGTTTCCAGCATCACGTCCTAGAAAAGGTTAAAAACCAATTTTATTCCATAAGGTTAAAACCAACACTAGGTTGGATGGACGTCCACGAAGTATAAAACAATGTCTGACACGTTTCACACCTAACAGATGTTCTTAGTCTTGAGCAGGTTTTACATGCTGCGACATCGCTAGCCGATGCTAGCGATGGTGAGCGTGATAGCACCCGCCCCTATCGTTATGCCAATACTTAGTGATCACTGCCGCAGCGAACATTATCGCTACGGCAGCGTCTGTGACGGCCTGGACTAGCCAGGTAGTCACAGACATAACAACACACACACCCCCTTCCCTAGACAGTCACATCAGTTAAACAAAAACCGTTGTTGCCTCCCTCCAGGGTCTGATGTCCACACCAGGTGGGGCGGAGCCAGGCGGTTGGCTCCACCCACCGTGGAGTTCACAGGCCTGGAGGCGGGAAAAGTGACAGATTAAGTTTGGAGGTGGAAGTGAGAGGTCAGAAACTGTCGGTGTCTGGGTAGGGGTCCAGACACAAACAGCAAGGTTGGCAGACAGTGGTGGCCGTCTGCAGGAGTTAGTGGATCTCTGCAAAACCGTAGGACTGGGGTCAGGCGGTGGCCCGCCGATACCGAACCGGGGAGTGGAGTGAAGCTAAGCACACAGGCAGGGCCATCGGACACCGACTAGGCTTGGAGCCGCCGACAATGGTCAAATCCGAGTGTGACAGGAACCCCAGGGGTTTCCTAACAACCAAGACCCGACATAAGGCAACAGTCCACAGCATGAGGATATACAGCCACCGCCACAGGCTAGAGATCCAAGGACCAGTGCCTGCGGGCAAAACGGGCTCCTTCAGTACCTATACACCGGGGAGCAGACTACCGGTGGGCAACCACAGGAGTCAGAACATTCTAACAAGGTGCAGGAAAAGACAGCCACCATCACACCGTCCGGGGAGAGCACAAAAGCAATGCAGCCGGCTGCGGGACCCGTCCATCCAGCCGTTTGGTTTACCAGAGACTCTGTCATTTACTACCTGAGTGAGTACACCAGTGCCATCCGGCACCACACCGCACTGCCCCTGCAACCCTGCACCCCAGCCATCCAGCCTCCCCGTTACACCACCAGGCCCCGGGATCACCAACCCCTACCCACGGAGGTCCCAACATCCTAGCTGCTCCCTACCATCTCTCCCGGGATCCCCGTCACCAGCAGAGGTGGTGCCCATAATCACCATGACTCGTGGTTGGCGTCACGAACTATCTCACAAAAAAAAACCACCCCCTTTTCACTCGTGGGCGAGGAGCGCTGCTCGAGTCCCCGGGTCCGGCCCACTGCTCGAGCCACCGAGCAGCAGGAGCAGCAGCGGACCTGAGCATGGTGAGCGCGTCCCCTCCGCTCACGACAACTTGGCGTCTGCGAACAGGATAGAACCAATCTACCTACCGGTAGAAGTGCGCCTTGCAGTCCCCGCCGGCGGCGTCCGGCCGAAAAATTTGAAGTGCTGCCATCTTTGGCGTGAAGATTTTCCGCTCGAGCGTCTTCCCCGAGCAGGGAGGGCGCGAAAGTGAAGCCCCACCCCCAGAAGGAGGAAGTGCTAGAAAGAACCAAGGGGGTGCGGGTGAAGGCCTGCCTAATGTAACCGAGGGCATAAGAAGCGGGGACGCCAGGACCCTGAAACCTTCCCGTTCCTGGAAGCACAAGCGTCAGGATGTCCACCCCATCTGAAAGCCCCGAGTCCCCAGAGCCTGCGCCCGGGACGGCGGCGTGGCTGAATGCCCAAGTGATGGTGCTGTGCTGTCGCAACCGGGCCCAGGTGCGCGACCTGCTGGATTGCTGGACCGCTGAACTGGAGGAGCTGGCTGCGGTCGTGCGGGCACAGGAAATAGAGGCCATGCTAGAGGAGCTGGTGAGTGACCCACGCCCTTATGTCCCCGAGGGACCGGCCGCTGCGGCTGAAGGACCCGGTCTACCCCCGGCCCCGGTAGGGCCCGCTCCATTGCCCGTGCTGACCGCCCCAACTGCCCCGCTCAGCCCGCCGCTCCTGATGGGGATGGCGGAGTCCGCGCTGACGCCCCGCCAGGGCCAGGAGGCTCGAGAGGACGCCGGCCAACCAAATGCTGGAACGGTTGGCTCAGAAGAACCGATGGCGGTCCTCTGTGCACTGACCGATGACGAATCGCCTGCCACTGAGGAGCCACGGGTCTGGGCTCAGTTGGAAACCGTATCTGTCCTGCCGGGTCCCGCCCTCAGTCCCCTGGAGTCGGATGACAGCGGCTCAGGGGCTGACACAGAGCCTGTCTCAGAGGAAGAAGGAGTCTTCGGCTTGCATAATATGGAGGCTACCTACATCCCTCGGAGTGGCAACAATGGATGCCGGGCGGCCCTTCCCCGGCGCGCCTGCCGCGTGTTGGAGGGGCTAGAGCCTGTAGTTCTTCGCCTGGAGCAGGGCGAGGAGTATGGAAACGAGCAATAATGGCAGCGGTCCTCCGTTGCAACCCAGTTGTCCCCGTTGGGACCCCCAGCACCGTGTCTCCGTTGAATGAATGAACACCAATCATCTGAGTTTATTACCTGATTATCAACAAATTGATTATGCCGGTCGTTGCCAACAAGTTGCCCCGTAGGGACTCTATGTGTTTTCACCGCCCACATGAGGAACTACTCATGAACATGGCCAAGAACTTGCAGGCCACCCACGAACTTGTGGTTTGTGGGCCGTTTTCCGTGCCGCCTCCGGAGAGGCAGATTGGAGGAAGGGCCCGCAGCAGAGTAGGCTGGGGCCCGGCCACCACCAGGACCGGTGGCCATCCTCCGGGGGTCAGGGGTCCCCCTGGACGTGGGGTCCCCTGAAGTGACAGCCGGGTGCGAGACACCGTACCCGTTCCCGCTTGGTGACCTGGAACCGAGTTCCTGCTTCCGGACTGGGGAAGAGGGCTGCTGCCCATTTCTTAGGGGCAGCATCAAGGTTTAGGTTACTTGGGTGGGGAAGCGGATGAACATGAACCCGTCCGTCATTATTAAAAATGTTTTTATATGTTTGAAACTTTAAAGTGCCATGCCTCCCGTAAGGGAAGAACTAAAATTATGCTTGTGTTAAATGTTTTACATGTTAATTTATATTTTACAGAAAAATAAGACCGGTGATGGACGGGCAGCCCGCGGACGGTCTGCATTTGACCAAGGGGGAATGTGACGCCCTGGACTAGCCAGGGAGTCACAGACATAACAACACACACACTCCCTTCCCTAGACAGTCACATCAGTCAAACAAAAACCCTTGTTGCCTCCCTCCAGGGTCTGATGTCCACACCAGGTGGGGCGGAGCCAGGCGGTTGGCCCCACCCACCGAGGAGTTCACAGGCTTGGAGGCGGGAAAAGTGACAGATTAAGTTTGGAGGTGGAAGTAAGAGGTCAGAAACTGTCGGTATCTGGGTAGGGGCCCAGACACAAACAGCAAGGTTGGCAGACAGTGGTGGCCGTCTGCAGGAGTTAGTGGATCTCGGCAAAACCGTAGGACCGGGGTCAGGCGGTGGCCCGCCGGTACCGAACCGGGAAGTGGAGTGAAGCTAAGCACACATGCAGGGCCATCGGACCCCAACTAGGCTTGGAGCCGCCGTCAACGGTCAAATCCGAGTGTGACAGGAAACCCCAGGGGTTTCCTAACAACCAAGACCCGACAGAAGGCAACAGTCCACACCATGAGGATATACAGCCACCGCCACAGGCTAGAGATCCAAGGGCCAGCGCCTGCGGGCAAAACGGGCTCCTTCGGTACCTATACACCGGGGAGCGGACTACCGGTGGGCAACCACAGGAGTCAGAACATTCTAACAAGGTGCAGGGAAAGACAGCAACCATCAGCCATCCGGGGAGAGCAAAGACACTGCAGCCGGCTGCGGGACCCGTCCATCCAGCCGTTTGGTTTACCAGAGACTCTGTCATTTACTACCTGAGTGAGTACACCAGTGCCATCCGGCACCGCGCCGCGCTTCCCCTGCAACCCTGCACCCCAGCAATCCAGCCTCCCCGTTACACCACCGGGCCCCGGGATCACCAACCCCTACCCACGTAGGGGACAACATCCTAGCTGCTCCCTACCATCGCTCCCGGGATCCCCGTCACCAGCAGCGGTGGTGCCCATAATCACCACGACCCGTGGGTGGCGTCACGAACTATCTCCCAAAACAAACCACCCCCTTTTCACTCGTGGGTGAGGAGCGCTGCTCGAGTCCCCGGGTCCGGCCCACCGCTCGAGCCACCGAGCAGCAGCAGCGGACCCAAGCGTGGTGAGCGCGTCCCCTCCGCCCGCGACACGTCACACGCACTTACCTGGTCGGCGGCGTCACTGTGACTGCCAAACAATCCCTCCCTCAAGGGGGAGGGACGTTCGGCATCACAGCGACGTCACCGCGACGTCACTATGTGGCCGGCCAATCAAAGAGGAGGGGCGGAGATGAGCGGGACGAACATCCCGCCCACCTCCTTCCTTCCTCATTGCGGGCGTGTGGGAGGTAAGGAGAGGTTCCTCGTTCCTGCGGCGTCACAAGTAGCGATGTGTACTGCTGCAGGGACGAGGATCAACTTCGACCACGCGACAGCAGCGATATTTGAGAATGGACCCCCATGTCAACGAGGAGCGATTTTGGACGTTTTTGCAACGATCCAAAATCGCTCCTAGGAGTCACACACAATGAGATCGCTACAGCGGCCGGATGTGCGTCACAAATACCCGTGACCCCAAGAAGATCGCTGTAGCGATCTCGTAGCGTGTAAAGCCCGCTTTAGACATATCCTATTGTATTTGAGCGAGTTGTGGAATAAAATTGTTTTTTAACCTCTTTTCTTGGCCATGATGCTGGAAACAACTTTTGTTCTATTGCCGGACTTTGCCTCTTTGAACATGGAGCTCACCTCCCTGCACCGTCCCCCAGAGAAAGGACCCAGGTGATGCATTTACCGGGGGAGCTGAGATCCTCCTTAGCACACTGACTTCCAACCTTCCACAATCCACCATCACTCTTGGAAAATCTCCAATTCTATAAACACCAATCAAACATTAACCGCTAGTCGTCATTTTGACTGCCCGAAAAAAGCTGCATGCACCATTTTTTGGGTTATTAAAATGACGAACCCCAGTCAGAATCGTCAGCCATATGTGTATATCTAATATATAAAGCTCTGTGTGTGTGTGTGGATATATATATATATATGTATATATATATATATATATATATATATATATATTATACATATATATATACACACACTGTATGTGTGTCCGCTATAGGGACCCGCACCGTCTCATTTACAATCACGATTTTTTGCACAGACACTTCATGTGACCCAGGGAACGTCATAGACTATTTTTTGAGGGGAAAAATGTAACCCCGCGCTTTAATCTGGGGCCACACAGGGCACTACTGTGTTCCTCGTGTCGCGGGCGGAGGAGGGGACACCGCGTTCTCCCACTGCTGCTCGGGTCCGGCTGCCGCGGCTTCTGCGGCCTGCCGCTGCGGGGTGGCTCGAGCGATGGGCCGGATCCCGGGGACTCGAGCGGCGCTCCTCGCCCGTGAGTGAAAAGGGGATTTGGGTGTGGGGTTAGTTTATTGTCCGTGACGCCACCCATGGTTGTGGTGATTAGGTGTACACCACCGCTGCTCTGGCTGGGGATCCCGGGAGTGATGGTATGGAGCAGCCAGTTGTTGTGTTGCCCCTCCGTGGGTAGGGGTTGGTGATCCCGGGGCCCAGTGATGGGGTTGTTGGATGGTGGACGGGCGGGCTATGGGGCCTGTGGAGGTGCAGGGGCGCAGGGGCAGCGCTGTGCCGCACGGCACGGAAGTACTCACTCAGCCAGTAAACACGACACAGTTCTCGGTAAACAAACGGCTGGTTGGACGGGTCCCTCAGACGGTTGCGATGCTGATATCCCCTGCAGTTGACGGTGACGGTCTCTTCCCTGCACCTATGTGTTGTTGTTTGGTAGCGATGGGTTCCCACCGGTAACCCGCTCCCCAGCTTGGATATGAGCCGGAGGAGCTCCACTCTTGCCCGCAGGCGCTGGCCCTGGGAAACTGGAGCCTTGGCGGTGGCGGTGTCTCCCCTTAACGGTCGGACTGTTGCCTTCAAACGGGACTTGGTTGTTGGGAGACAGTCGTCCCCTTCACTGACGGATTTGGCAAATTCGGCGACTCCAAGCCTTGCCGGGATCCGAAAGGCCCCTGCCCTGGTGCTGACTAATCTTCGTATACCGCTCCGGTACCGCCGGGTCACCACCCGTCCACGGTCCTTTCGGCAACCTCCAATCAGTCTCGCCTGCAGACGGTCACCGCCGTCTGCCAACCTTGCTGTCTCAGTCCGGGGCACACACCCGGACTAACTTCAGGCTTCTTGCTGTCACTTTCTCTGTCACTACTTTCACTTTCCTCCTTTACCACTTCACCAGCTTCACTTCACTTCCTTTCACTTTGAACTCTAGCTCTGTTCTGCTTATTTACTCCTTCACTTCCCTAGCTTACCTGCCTGGTTTTCCCGCCTCCAGAGCTGTGAACTCCTCGGTGGGTGGAGCCAACCGCCTGGCCCACCCCCTGGTGTGGACACCAGCCCCTGGAGGAAGGCAACAAGGATTTTTGTTCTGACCTAGTGTGTACCTGCAGGGAATGTGGGGTGCATGTGATGTTGTGACCTGTGACCCTTGGCTTGCCCAGGGCGTCACACTCGCATGACACTCGGCTCACGCTGGCAGCACAGCAGGAGCTGACTGTCATGCGAGTGTCACTGTGCCTGAGCTCCGATCATGCGATCGGACCTCAGCTGCAGGGGACGGGCCGGCACTCAGGAGGGGCGGGCCAGTGCTGCGGAGGGCAGGAAGAGATTTATCTCTCTCTCCTCCGTTGCCGTCTATTGCCATTCTCGCACTGCACTCGCGGTACACCGGTGTAACGCGAGTGCAGTGCGATTCTTCTCTCGCCCAATACACTTGAATGGGTGCGAGAGAGTCTCGCATAACAATCGCAGCATGCTGCAATTGTTTTCTCAGTCTGATTGGGGCCGAGAAAATAATCGCTCATATGCGCTGGCACATAGGCTAATGTTTGTCCGAGTGGAATACGATGTTTTATCGCATCCCACTCGCTCCGATTTTCATGCCGTGTGTCTTAATAATAATAATTTTATTCATTGATATAGCGCTATTAATTCCACTGTGTTTTACATACATTGGCAACACTGTCCCCATTGGGACTCACAATCTAGAGTCCCTATCTGTATGTCTTTGGAGTGTGGGAGGAAACCAGAGTACTCGGAGGAAACCCACGCAAACACGGGGAGAACATACAAACTCCTTGCAGATGGTGTCCTTGGTAGGATTTGATCCCAGGACCCCAGCGCTGCAAGGCTGCAGTGCTAACCACTGAGCCACTGTGCCACCCTTACAGTTACTCTCAAAAAAAATTCCTTACATTAAAGTCAATGGAGCTAGTAGGTGAGGTCATTAATAGGAGCTGTGATTGGTTAACAACAGGACATTGCTAGTTTAAAGCTGGGTTCACACATAGCAACGCAGCAGCGATCACGACGGGCGACCTGACCTTATCAGGATCGCTGCTGCGTCGTTTCATGGTCGCTGGTGAGCTGTCAAACAGGCAGATCTCATCAGCGACCAGTGACCAGCCCCCAGCCAGCAGCGAAGCGTGGAAGCGATGCTGCGCTTGGTAACTAAGGTAAATATCGGGTAACTATTACCCGATATTTACCTTGGTTACCAGCACACACCGCTTAGCGCTGGCTCCCTGCACTCCTAGCCAGAGTACACATCGGGTTAATAAGCAAACCTTTGCTTATTTACCCGATGTGTACTCCAGCTACGTGTGCAGGGAGCCGGGACCCGGCGCTGGCAACGTGAGAGCGGCGGTGCTAGTAACTAATGTAAATATCGGGTAACCAAGGAAAGGGCTTCCCTTGGTTACCCGATATTTACCTTGGTTACAGCTTACCGTAGGCTGCCAGACGCCGGCTCCCTGCTCACTAGTTCGTCGCTCTCTCGCTGTCACACACAGCAATGTGTGCTTCACAGCGGGAGAGCAACGAGCAAAAAATGAAGCAGGACATTCAGCAACGAGCAGCGACCTCACAGCAGGGGCCAGGTCGTTGCTGGATGTCACACACAGTGACAGCGACGGGACGTCGCTGCTACGTCACAGAAAATGGTGACTTAGCAGCGACGTCGTTGTCGCTATGTGTGAACCCAGCTTAAGAAGCTTCTGTGTGAGGTAATATGATACCGGTGGAGAGATGGATAGAGAGAGACAGACAGGGAATGACAGAGAGAGAGAGACAGACAGATAGGGAATGAGAGACAGACAGATATGGAATGAGAGACAGAGACAGACAGATAGGGAATGAGAGACAGAGACAGACAGATAGGGGATGAGAGACAGAGACAGACAGACAAGGAATGAGAGAGAGACAGACAGACAAGGAATGAGAGAGAGACAGACAGATAGGGAATGAGAGACAGAGACAGACAGATAGGGAATAAGAGAGAGACAGACAGATAGGGAATGAGAGACAGACAGACAGATAGGGAATAAGAGAGAGACAGACAGAGAGAGATAGGGAATGAGAGAGAGAGAGATAGGGAATGAGAGAGAGATAGGGAATGAGAGAGAGAGAGATAGGGAATGAGAGAGAGAGATAGGGAATGAGAGAGAGATAGGGAATGAGAGAGAGAGATAGGGAATGAGAGAGAGAGATAGGGATTGAGAGAGAGAGAGAGATAGGGAATGAGAGAGAGAGAGATAGGGAATGAGAGAGAGAGAGATAGGGAATGAGAGAGAGAGAGATAGGGAATGAGAGAGAGAGAGATAGGGAATGAGAGAGATAGGGAATGAGAGAGAGAGATAGGGAATGAGAGAGAGATAGGGAATGAGAGAGAGAGATAGGGAATGAGAGAGAGATAGGGAATGAGAGAGAGAGATAGGGAATGAGAGAGAGATAGGGAATGAGAGAGAGAGATAGGAAATGAGAGAGAGAGATAGGGAATGAGAGAGAGATAGGGAATGAGAGAGAGATAGGGAATGAGAGAGAGAGATAGGGAATGAGAGAGAGAGATAGGGAATGAGAGAGAGATAGGGAATGAGAGAGAGAGATAGGGAATGAGAGAGAGATAGGGAATGAGAGAGAGATAGGGAATGAGAGAGAGATAGGGAATGAGAGAGATAGGGAATGAGAGAGAGATAAGGAATGAGAGAGACAGACAGACAGATAGGGAATGAGAGAGAGAGATAGGGAATGAGAGAGAGATAGGGAATGAGAGAGAGATAGGGAATGAGAGAGACAGGGAATGAGAGAGACTGCCAGACAGATAGGGAATGAGAGACAGAGACAGACAGATAGGGAATGAGAGACAGAGACAGACAGATAGGGAATGAGAGACAGAGACAGACAGACAAGGAATGAGAGACAGACAGTTAGGGAATGAGAGACAGACAGATAGGGAATGAGAGACAGAGACAGACAGATAGGGAATGAGAGACAGAGACAGACAGATAGGGAATGAGAGACAGAGACAGACAGACAAGGAATGAGAGACAGACAGATAGGGAATGAGAGACAGACAGATAGGGAATAAGAGAGACAGACAGAGAGAGAGATGAGAATCAGAGAGAGAGATAGGGAAAGAGAGAGAGAGATAAGGAATGAGAGAGAGAGATAAGGAATGAGAGAGAGAGATAAGGAATGAGAGAGAGAGATAGGGAATGAGAGAGAGAGATAGGGAATGAGAGAGAGAGATAGGGAATGAGAGAGAGAGAGATAGGGAATGAGAGAGAGAGAGATAGGGAATGAGAGAGAGAGAGATAGGGAATGAGAGAGAGAGAGATAGGGAATGAGAGAGAGAGAGATAGGGAATGAGAGAGAGAGAGATAGGGAATGAGAGAGAGAGATAGGGAATGAGAGAGAGAGAGATAGGGAATGAGAGAGAGAGAGATAGGGAATGACAGAGAGAGATAGGGAATGAGAGAGAGAGATAGGGAATGAGAGAGAGAGAGATAGGGAATGAGAGAGAGATAGGGAATGAGAGAGAGATAAGGAATGAGAGAGACAGACAGACAGATAGGGAATGAGAGAGAGAGATAGGGAATGAGAGAGAGATAGGGAATGAGAGAGACAGGGAATGAGAGAGACTGACAGCCAGATAGGGAATGAGAGACAGATAGGGAATGAGAGAGACAGACAGATAGGGAATGAGAGAGACAGATAGGGAATGAGAGAGACAGACAGTTAGGGAATGAGAGAGACAGACAGATAGTGAATGAGAGAGACAAGACAGATAGGGAATGAGAGAGACAGACAGATAGGGAATGAGAGACAGAGACAGACAGGAAATGAGAGACAGACAGACAGATATGGAATGAGAGAGAGACAGGGTGTCAGACTTCCGGGATTTCCAGTTCTCTTTTGAAAGAGCTTGCCCTCGGTTAACATGGAGTTTGCTGTTCTGTTGCCCTACTTCCTGTCCAGCTGTTTAAAAGGCCGCCTCTAAGCTTAGTCCAGTGCCTGAGTATACTGCTTGCTGTGTACTCCTGCTTGCTGCTCTTGGTTCCTGATTGACATTTTGGATCCTCCCGAAAAACAACCGACACCGACTTTGGACTTCACTCGGACTCATCAAGCTATGCCCGGACTCCGTCTGCCGTCTTTGGTCAGCACTTCTGCCCGGTTCCTTCCGGTTCGTAACCACTCTGGACTCTCATCTCGTGCGGACATTTTTGGACTATACCTCTGGCCCTTTGTGTCCCGGCTGCTGCGCATTTAGGCCTTCTGGGGTGATTGCCAGACAGTCCCTGTATAGGGGTTCGCTCTTGGTGGTCTCCCTGGGGGAGTCCGGTGCGTGGCCCCGGGAATTCCCTTCGCTCCGATCCTGGAAGGTATTTCCGGTGTTTATTGTTCTACTGTGTTTTGTTCCGTTTATGTACATATCGTTGGTTACCTGTTATAAACATTTCTGCACCAAGAACTCGTCTCTGATTGTCATTGCCCTAACGCAATCGAAATCCTCAGTACATACAATAGTATTACATTATACTCAGGCCATAAAAGGATTTCGCTGGGGCAATGACTGAGACACGAGTAGATCAGCTTTTTTCCATGATTAACTCCTTGCAGCAGGAGATAGAGGCGGTGCAGACTAAACTTAGAGATGTGGAGGCACAGCTGGGCCATGATCACCAGGTACTGGGTCCGGCTATTCAGGATTTGCAAGTCAGAGTGGAGGCTCAGGAAGCCGTCCCCACTACGTCCGTATCAGCTGCCGGTATGCCTAGGTTACCCCCATTTCGTTTCAGTGGTGATCGTAGTCAGTTTCGTGGATTTGTTAACCAGTGTATACTGTTTTTTGATGTACATGCTGATTATTACCGTTCTGACCAGTCAAAAGTGTTATGTATAATCATGTTATTAACCTCACGAGCACTGGCTTGGGCTAATCCTATGATAGAGAATCGGGATATCCGTTTAAATCACCTGGATGACTTTCTGACTGCAATGGCGCAAATGTTTGATGATCCGAATCGCCGTGCTGCCGCTGAATCGGCTCTCCTTTCCTTACGTCAGGGAAAGCGGTCTGTCGTTGAATACGCCACTGAGTTCAAGAGGTTAGTGGTAGACACCGACTGGGGAAACAATGCGTTATTATCAGTTTTCAGAAAAGGTTTGTCCGGTACCATCAAGGACGAGTTAGCTCGTTCCGAATCTCCAGGGGATTTTGAACTGTTTCTCCAACACTGTGTGCGTATTGATACCCGCTTGACGGAACGTAGACAGGAAAAATGGGCAGCTGTAAACCGGGTAACCAACTTTGCGTTTCCTTCCAGAGAACCCGCTCTCAGGACGCCACGGGAGGCCGAGGACGTTCCTATGCAAGTGGACTCTCTGCAAAAGCGAGAGACCAACGAACGTCGTGAACACCGGCTCCGTGAGCGTTTGTGTTTCTATTGCGGTCAATCGGACCATTTCTTGATTGACTGCCCGAGACGTCCAAATCGCCCAAATAAGGTATTGGCAGCCATGGCAGAGTGTGACAACACGGACGCAGAGTCCGATATCTCTGAGGCAAGTGGACACCTGGATGCGGTATTTCCCTTGACTGTAATGTCAACATCACCTAAGGACTCAGAAGGGAAATACACCCATTGCTCGCTTCCCATTCAGATTCGGTGGGAGGGACAGTTAATACCTACATCTGCTATGATAGACTCTGGGGCAGGGGGTAATTTCATGGACTCTTCTTTTGCCAGGAAACACGGTATCCGGACTCAACAAAGATCCTCACCGGTTACCATGGAGATGGTAGACGGATCTCCGTTAGTTTCTGGACCAGTTGATCGGGAAACAGTACCCCTAGAATGTGTGATGAAGCCAGGTCAGCAGGAGACCCTTGTTTTCATGTTGATTTCTTCTCCCCATTTTCCGATTATTTTAGGAATTCCGTGGCTACGGTCTACAAATCCAGTCATCGATTGGGAGACTAAGGAAATATCCTTCCCACCGCAGAGTGGTCCGACCATTAGTCCAACTGTACCGGTTCCAGTAACACCGAATGCGGAGGGCACTGTACAGGTACCTGTTTTACCCCCGGTTTATCATGACTTCGCTGATATATGCGACAAAAGAAAAGCAGATCGGCTTCTCCCGCATAGACCGTATGATTGTCCCATAGACTAAGGGGCACTTTGCACACTGCGACATCGCAGGTGCGATGTCGGTGGGGTCAAATTGAAAATGACGCACTTCCGGCATCGCATGCGACATCGCAGTGTGTAAAGGCTGGATGATACGATTAACGAGCGCAAAAGCGTCGTAATCGTATCATCGGTGCAGCGTCGGCGTAATCCATGATTACGCTGACGCGACTGTCCGATGTTGTTCCTCGCTCCTGCGGCAGCACACATCGCTGTGTGTGAAGTCGCAGGAGCGAGGAACGTCTCCTACCGGCCTCACTGCGGCTTCCGTAGGATATGCGGAAGGAAGGAGGTGGGCAGGATGTTTACATCCTGCTCATCTCCGCCCCTCCGCTCTGATTGGCCGCCTGCCGTGTGACGTCGCAGTGACGCCGCACGACCCGCCCCCTTAACAAGTAGGCGGGTCGCCGGCCACAGGGACGTCGCACGGCAGGTGAGTGTGTGTGTGTGAAGCTGGCGTAGCGATAACTTTCGCTACGCCAGCTATCACCACATATCGCTGCTGCGACGGGGGCGGGCACTATCGCACTCGGCATCGCAGCATCGGGCTGCGATGTCGTAGTGTGCAAAGCCCGCCTTACTCCCAGGGGCGGAGATCCCGTTTGGTCATGTCTACCCGTTG
Source organism: Anomaloglossus baeobatrachus (assembly GCF_048569485.1). Classification (NCBI taxonomy): domain Eukaryota; kingdom Metazoa; phylum Chordata; class Amphibia; order Anura; family Aromobatidae; genus Anomaloglossus; species Anomaloglossus baeobatrachus. Next base: position 334,182,174 of record NC_134353.1, read on the forward strand.
GCGGCACCTGAGCTAGAAGCACTAAAGGATTACATCGATGAAAGTCTAGCCAAGGGATTTATTCGCCCTTCTACCTCACCAGCAGGGGCACCCATCTTTTTCGTGAAAAAGAAAGAGGGGACTCTGATACCTTGTATTGACTACCGGGAACTAAATAAGATAACCATCCGGAACCGGTATCCGTTACCGTTGATTCCTGAGCTATTGGAGAGAGTCCAACAGGCAAAGATATTCACTAAATTGGATCTCCGTGGGGCATATAATCTACTCCGCATACGTCCCGGAGACGAGTGGAAGACAGCGTTCAGATGTCGGTATGGACATTATGAGTATCTAGTGATGCCTTTTGGACTTTGTAACGCTCCTGCGGCTTTCCAACACCTAGTCAACGATATTTTTAGGGATATAATGGACCAATTCATGGTGATTTACCTGGATGATATCTTGATCTTTTCTGATTCCCTACAGGAACACCAGGAGCACGTCAAGACAGTACTTACCCGTCTGAGGGATAACCACCTGTACATTAAACTGGAGAAGTGCGAATTCCATTGCTCACAAATACAATTTTTAGGATATGTCATCTCTCCTCAGGGACTGAACATGGAGTCTGGCAAGATACAAGCAATTCTAGACTGGCCGGAACCGGGAAACATCAAGGAGGTACAACGCTTTGTCGGTTTTGCCAACTTTTACCGACGCTTTATCCGTAACTTTTCAGAGATCGTCCGTCCCATCACTCTGTTAACCAAGAAAGGACAGAAGTTTGTGTGGTCCGCCCAGGCCCAGGAAGCTTTCAATCGTCTCAAGGTTTGTTTTACCTCAGCGCCAATACTAGTACACCCGAATCCCGCACTCCCCTTTATTGTGGAAGTCGACGCTTCCGATTATGCATTAGGGGCTATCCTTTCCCAAAGGACTGGGGACAAGAGCCTCTTGCATCCGTGTGCTTTCTTTTCTCGCCGGTTGTCCCCTGCAGAAAGGAACTATGACATTGCGGACAAGGAATTGTTGGCGATTATTTCAGCTTTTAAGGAATGGAGACACCACTTACAGGGAGCTGCACAGCAAGTGATAGTACTCACGGATCATCGTAACCTGGAATTTCTTAAGTCTGCCAGGTGCCTGTCTCCACGGCAAGCCCGTTGGAGCTTATTCCTTAATCAGTTCAATTTTCTCGTTACATACCATCCAGTTTCACGTAATGGGAAAGCCGATGCCTTGTCCCGAATCCACGCCATGGACTCCGTGCCTGGAACCCCGTCTCAGACCGTGTTATCAGATGCCAATTTCGTTGGAGTAATCCAGGACCAGGACTTGTGGAAGGACATCAAGCTGGCCTATGATGGTGACGTTTTTCTTGCTGCCCCCCCGAATGATGTGACTCTTGTTCTTCGGAATGGTGTGTGGTTGAGAGAGCGACGTATTTATGTCCCGGAGGCCGTAAGACTTCGGGTTCTCAAGTTGGTCCATGACTCCGTGTTGGCTGGTCATAGGGGGGTACAGAAGACGCAGGAATTTCTGAGTCGTTTTTTCTGGTGGCCTACCTGTTTAAAGGTTGTAAAAGACTATGTCCACTCATGTGGGGTTTGTGCCCGGTGCAAGGTCCCTCGTGTGGCTCCTACGGGACTCCTCCAACCGTTACCCGTTCCATCTCGCCCTTGGGGATCCATCTCAATGGATTTTATTGTGGAGTTGCCAGTCTCAGGCGGTCACAATACCATTTTAGTGGTGGTGGATCGGTTGACAAAAGCTGCTCACTTTATTCCGTGTACCGGTCTTCCCTCAGCCGCAGAGACAGTGGATTTGGTTATCCAGAACATATTCCGATTGCATGGGGTACCAGATGAGATCATCTCTGACCGGGGCGTGCAGTTCACATCTAAGTTCTGGAAGGGGTTTTGTTCGGCACTCCAGATTGATGTCTGTTTATCTTCTGCATACCATCCTCAGACAAATGGGCAAACCGAACGGACTAATCAAACCCTGGAACAGTACCTCCGATGTTATGTCAGCCATCTGCAGGACGATTGGTTGAAGATGCTTCCTTTGGCGGAGTTCTCGTATAACAACACTCAGAGCAGCTCCACTAAGGTAACGCCCTTTTTCGCTAACTTGGGTTACCATCCGAATGTTTTGCCTAGGTCACCGGTTGCGGTTTCGGTGCCGGCGGTGGAGGACAGATTGACGGAGCTACGACAGAATCTGGAGGTTCTAAAGGACACTGTGGCTGCGGCTCAGGAGCGTTATAAGAGGTCGGCAGACACTCACCGGAAACAGGCACCCATGTATAAGGTAGGGGACTCGGTGTGGTTATCCACCAAAAACCTGAGATTGGGTGTTCCTTCGCAGAAGCTGGGACAGAAATTCATCGGTCCGTTTAAGATCACCGGGATCGTGAGCCTTGTGGCCTGTCGGCTGCGGTTGCCGCACCATTTAAAGGTACACCCGGTCTTTCATGTTTCTCTCCTCAAACCCGTTTCCCCTAATACGTTTCATGGTCGTGTCATGCCTCCTCCTCCGCCTGTGATGGTTGACGGCGAGGAGCAGTTTGTGGTTGAGGACATTATTGACTCCCGGCTCCATCATCATCGGCTTCAGTATCTGGTACGTTGGCAGGGGTACTCCCCCGAGGACGATTCCTGGGAACCCGTGGGTAACATTCGTGCGCCCCGGAAGGTTGCTCAGTTTCATCGGCAGTACCCGGACAAGCCAGGCCCTGATCCGTCCTGAGGCCGTTTCTGGGGGGGGGAGTACTGTCAGACTTCCGGGATTTCCAGTTCTCTTTTGAAAGAGCTTGCCCTCGGTTAACATGGAGTTTGCTGTTCTGTTGCCCTACTTCCTGTCCAGCTGTTTAAAAGGCCGCCTCTAAGCTTAGTCCAGTGCCTGAGTATACTGCTTGCTGTGTACTCCTGCTTGCTGCTCTTGGTTCCTGATTGACATTTTGGATCCTCCCGAAAAACAACCGACACCGACTTTGGACTTCACTCGGACTCATCAAGCTATGCCCGGACTCCGTCTGCCGTCTTTGGTCAGCACTTCTGCCCGGTTCCTTCCGGTTCGTAACCACTCTGGACTCTCATCTCGTGCGGACATTTTTGGACTATACCTCTGGCCCTTTGTGTCCCGGCTGCTGCGCATTTAGGCCTTCTGGGGTGATTGCCAGACAGTCCCTGTATAGGGGTTCGCTCTTGGTGGTCTCCCTGGGGGAGTCCGGTGCGTGGCCCCGGGAATTCCCTTCGCTCCGATCCTGGAAGGTATTTCCGGTGTTTATTGTTCTACTGTGTTTTGTTCCGTTTATGTACATATCATTGGTTACCTGTTATAAACATTTCTGCACCAAGAACTCGTCTCTGATTGTCATTGCCCTAACGCAATCGAAATCCTCAGTACATACAATAGTATTACACAGGGAATGAGAGACACAGGGAAAGAGACAGACAGAGGCATCCAGACAGACAGACTACATGCACAGTTACACACACTGTACATTACCTCATCTTACAGTTTCTGATCAGTGAAGAGCAGGAGAGAACCCACGAGGACTTGTGTGGCGCCCCAGGACCTGGTCGCCACAACAGCATTGCCCTCCCAAAAGGGTTAATGCTGAGCCTGGAGGTAATTGAGAGGTCCATTGGCCAGCAAGTTTAACATCCAACACAGTTCTCCCTCCGGCCAGCAGGGGGAGCTCTGAACCTGGAATTCCAGGGAGCCTTCCTCAAGTCTGACCAGAGGAAGGAAGTAGTGGTCAGTCTGTAGAGAGAGGTGCTAGTGAGCAGACGCAGAGTGAGTTGTCCTGTGGATCTGGGGCCTAGAGCTAGAGTAGCTTGGCCCAGGGAAGCAGGAGCAGCAGAGAGGCACAGAAGAGACTCGGACATCGGAGTCTGTGGCCACCAGGGCTTAACATACCCCTGGTAGCCGAATCCGAAGGGCAGGAGAGCTGCAAGCACCTGGCCCATATACATCCCGAACATACAGCTGCAGCATCAGGGCCCGGTGTGGACTCCAGCAGAGAAGCACCAGAGAGGGCCTGCGCAGCCTGCTACAGAGGGAGAGGGACGTACCATCGGTCCCAGCAGCAAAGAGGGCCATTGCTGGATTCAGAGAAGCAGGGTCCTATCATAACAAAGAAAAGCACAGGAGTAGGCCTCATACTCAGCTGGTCAGAAAGATCACCCCAAATACTTCCAGGCCGACCGGATCCCCATCACCACCTGTAACGGTCTCCCAGGACTGGACTGTTCCCAAAGTAAAAGAGGAAAAGGTAAAGAGACTGTTGTTTGTGCCTGGTTCTTTCATTGCCTGTCGGCCCTGCACCGTGTTAGCCACCCAACACCATAGACTTTCACGAGCACTAACAGTGTCCCCGGGGCTCCGCTCCACCTGTGGGGAGCAGTACCACCATTGCTGCTATATCATCACCCCAGAGGCCTCACACAGCAGCGGCGGCTTAATAGCCGCAGACCACAGGTGGCGTCACGAACACAAACTTTACTCATCAAGCCACATATTCTACTGACACCCACCAGGGCCACGGAGCCGGGCCCAGCCACCACTGACTACCACCGGACTAGTCCGGCCCGGCACCGGGTGTCCCATAGCCCTGGGGTGGGCGAGTCAATTTTGGCGTCACGAACAGGATTTCGTGCCCGGTTTCACCGGGTACTGTGCGCCTGCAGAAACTGTGCTTAAAAGACTGTGTTACTGTTTGCAAACTGCCGCCGCCATTAGCCTTGTCGAGCGCAGGAAGAAGGGGGGCGTGCCTGACAAAGAGCGCGAAGGGAGCGCGCCATCAGAGCAGAGCGCTGTTAACCCTGCGCGACCCGGAAGGGAATTTGAAAAGTGAACAGAGCCTGGTAAGGTTCACTAAGGGGGAGGAAGATGTCCGACTCAGAGGGAGAGCAGGTGGCTGCCATAGCCCGAGGCGCCGCAGCACCGGCCGAAGCAATCCCAGTCGCCGCCGCCCCAGCCCCCGCTGTAGCGCCGGTAATGCCGATCACAATGCCGTACATCCCGGGAGCAGAATGGCTGCTGCAGTACTCCGGGGAGTCCCATACCTTGAGCGACTTCAGAGAAAGCCTGCACAGCTTGTTCCGGGTGTATCCGCTGACTGAGAGCCAGAAGGTGGGCATATTAATGGGGCAGCTAGCCGGCGCAGCCCAGCGTGAAGTGAAATCCTGGCCTGATACAGATAAAGGGACAGTAACCCAGATACTGGCCAAGCTGAAGAGTACTTTTGACACCCGCACCGCAGCAGAAAAAAAGATGAGATTCTTTGGGTGTAAGCAGTGGGCCACAGACAGCATACCGGACTATGCCTTAAACTTGCAGGAGGCCCTGAAAGCAGTTAAACAGGTGGACCCAGAGAGTGTACGTGAAGAAGACAAACTCTTAACTGAGCAGTTCAAAAAAGGGGTCCTGTCAGACGCCCACAGGACCCAGCTGCGTATCATGGTCCTGCAGAACCCTGCTCTGGACTTTGCAAAGTTTAAGGACCAGGCCATCCGGGTACTGAGAGAATCTACACCGAATGACCCAGTACCCCTGCGGCCTCTTGCTATCACGTACCCCGGGGTGGTGCCTGCAACACGAGCTGCTGCAGGGGCCGAGGCGCAGTCCCTGGATAAGGATCCCACTGCAGAGCTCAGACAGCAGGTCCAGGAGCTGACCAAGACTGTAGCTGCCCTTGCCAAGACCGTGCAGTCTCTACAAGCGACCCCATCGCCTGCAAGAATCGAGTTGGCCTCCAGCCCAGATGACGTCCCATGGATGCGACAGAGGAGGATTCCGCCGACCCGAGGAAAAGATACAGACCGGTATGATTCAACAGGACAACCGATCTGCCGCCGCTGCAGCCAGGCGGGTGACATTGCACGACACTGTCCTTTAAATGGGCCGAGCCTGGGGCCAGGAGCCAACCCCCAGGTGTAAGGAAGCCCGGCTCGACCCCCATCCGCAGCAAGTATGTGGGAGGACGACCGGTCCTTCCTATTGTGCTGGATGGGATCCCTTTGAATGCCCTCTTGGACACGGGGTCCCAGGTAACAACCATCCCCTATAAACTGTACAAAAGATATTGGGCTGATTCAGACATTGACCATGGCCCAGATGATGATTTAACAATTGTGGCCAGTAATGGTCAGCCCTTACCTCAAATTGGGTACAAAGAAGTAACCATTAAAGTGGGGCGGGTAGAATTGCCATGTCAGGGGATGATAATTGTAGATATTGATCGCAAAGAATCTGACCCACTGCTAACCATTGGTACAAATGTGATAGAAAATTGTATTGCCGAAGTGATAATTTTGTTGCAACAGGCGTCTGAAACTGCCAGCTCCGGGCAGCAGCGTGCCCTACAGAGGGAGATCAGAGCCCTGGTGAGGAGGCAGCAGGTAGAGCTGGCCGGAGGAGAAATTGGCAGTGTGAGGGTAAGTGACCCCCTCCCCATTGCAATACCCCCAAGAAGTGAAATGTTGATATGGTGTCGGGCAGCAATAGGCCTCAAGGGTCAGGATTACCATGCCTTGGTGGAACCGGTGTATTCAGACAGTAGGCCTGGAGTCCTGGTAGCCAGAGGGGTAGCAGACGTCCGCAAGGGGAGAGTGCCCGTCCGTGTCCTGAATTGTGGGGAGGAGGAGGCCAAATTGCCCCGGTACGCCACTGTAGCAAAACTGTACACTGTAAGCAACAATACCATCAAAGCAGTGGAACCCTTGATCCCGTCTGACCAGGCGGAAGACAATGGCTCCAAGGGACGGTTAGAAGACTGGTGCCAAAAATTACATGTGGGCACCGACTCCACCCCCTCACACCAAAAGCATGGGGCTTACCGGGTGGTACAGGAGTACGAGCGGGTCTTCAGCAAACACCCCCTAGATTTTGGGCAGGTGAAAGGGGTTAAACATCAAATCCCCACGGGTGATCATCATCCCATTAAAGAGAGATACCGCCCTGTACCCCCCGCACAGTATCAGCGTGCCAAAGAGATGTTACGGGAACTGAAGGAGGCTGGGGTTATCAGAGATAGTTGTAGCCCCTGGGCAGCTCCACTAGTGCTCGTAAAGAAAAAAGATGGTACAATGAGAATGTGCGTAGATTACAGGCAAATTAACCGCATTACACATAAAGATGCTTATCCACTACCCAGAATAGAGGAGTCACTAACAGCCTTAAAGTCAGCTAACTATTTCTCCACCTTGGATCTCACCAGTGGGTATTGGCAGGTTCCCGTGGCAGAGGCGGACAAGGAGAAGACCGCATTCACGACACCAATGGGCCTCTGCGAGTTCAACTGTATGCCATTCGGGCTCTGCAACGCCCCAGGGACATTCCAAAGGTTGATGGAGTGCTGCATGGGCCACCACAACTTCGAAACCGTGCTGTTATACCTGGATGACGTCATAGTCTACTCCAAGACTTATGAAGACCACCTGAGGCACTTAGCAGAAGTGTTTGAGTCCTTGTCGAAATATGGCCTGAAGATAAAGCCGTCCAAATGTCACCTCTTGAAGCCAAAGGTACAGTACCTGGGTCATGTGGTCAGCGCAGAAGGTGTGGCACCTGATCCGGAGAAAGTCACCGTAATCAAGGACTGGCCAAGACCCACCACGGTAAAGGAGGTGCGGCAGTTCCTTGGGCTGGTGGGCTACTACCGAAGGTTCATTGATGGTTTCACAAAGATAGCAGCGCCCCTTCAAGATCTCCTGGTGGGCCAGCCAAAGCAGGCTAAGAAGCAGAGCCCTCCGATTGAATGGAGCAGCCAAATAGAAACATCCTTTGTCCGGCTGAAAGGGGCTCTCACGGGAGAAGAAATTCTGGCCTACCCTGACTACAGCCAGCCGTTTGTACTGTATACAGATGCCAGCAACGTAGGACTGGGAGCAGTTCTGTCCCAGGTGCAGGGAGGCAGAGAGAAGGTGATAGCTTACGCCAGTAGGAAGCTTCGGCCCACAGAAAGGAATCCAGAAAACTACAGTTCCATCAAGCTGGAGTTCCTCGCTATTGTTTGGGCAGTGACTGAACGCTTCAAGCACTATCTGGCATCGGCCAAGTTCACCATCCTCACGGACAACAATCCGTTGACACATCTGGCAACAGCCAAGTTAGGTGCGTTGGAACAGCGATGGATGGCCCGGCTGTCTAACTTTGACTTTACCATCAAGTACCAGGCTGGCAAGAAGAATAACAATGCTGATGTGCTGTCCAGAATGCCTCACTTACCCGAGTCTGGAGAAGACCTGGATGAACTCGAAGAGATAGAGTTACCGGCTTTCCATCATCAGGGTGTTTCCCAGTGTGAGCATGCTATGGGAGTGAAGCGCTCGAGCCAGCACGAGGTCTCGGTCAACCCATTACTCCACCATAATTGGGAAGAGACACAGAACGGTGACCCGGCCGTGCGATTGGTCAAAGAAAAGCTAGCACAAGCTGAGACCCATCTTGGCCCAGATGCTCCAGAAGAAGCCCAGCAGCTGTGGAAGGAGAGGGGACGACTGTTCACCTACCAAGGCAAGCTCTGCAAGAGATATGTCAACTGGCGAACGAATGAACTCGTCTGGCAGATAGTGGTCCCGCAAAGGGATGCTCCAATGGTCCTAGCAGCTTATCATGATAACGCAGGACACTTCGGGTGGAAGAAGTTGGAGACCCTACTCCGTGATCGGTTCTACTGGGTGCACATGAGAAAGACAGTCGAGAAGTGGTGCCGAGACTGTGGTCCGTGTAACTTGAGGCGGAAGGATGATGCCGGCCAGAGGTCTCCCCTACAGCCAATTGTCACGAAGCAGCCCCTGGAGTTGGTGTCCCTGGACCACGTGAAGTTAACACCAAGCCGGTCAGGCTATGTGCACGCCCTCACCATTGTGGACCATTACTCTCGTTTCCTGGTAGTAGTGCCTGTGAAGGACCAGACAGCCAGAACAGCAGCTAGAGCATTTCAGGCATACTTTTGCCGAACTCACGGTTACCCTGAAAGGGTACTGACTGATTAGGGTCCTGCATTCGAGGCAGAAGTGTTCCAAGAGTTCTGTAACATGTACGGTTGTAAGAAAATCAGAACCACACCGTACCACCCTCAAACCAATGGATTGTGCGAGAAGATGAACCATGTGGTTATTGATATGCTCAAGACTCTACCTTTGGAAGAAAGGAACCAATGGCCAGAGAAGTTACCAGATCTGGTAGACTTGTACAACCATATCCCGGTAAATTCGACCAACTGCAGCCCTGCTCACCTGATGCGAGCCAGACCTGGCAAGTTACCTGTAGACTTTGAGATGGGGACTGTGTCACCTGAGGCGGTTCAGGAAATAGAGGATTGGGATACCGAACGGCAGCAGCAGTACCGTAAGATCCAGGAATGCGTAGAAAGGAGCCTGTCTCAAGCAAGAACGAGACAAGAGCAGCATTACAATCAAACAGCCCCAGCAACTCCCTTAGCACCTGGAGAACAAGTCCTCAAGAGGAAGCGGAGGGCGCATAAATTGGATGATCAGTGGGAGAAGGAACCCTACACCATTATCCCCTCCAACTTTGATAACAGTAAGGTATGCCTCATAAGCAAGGATGAAGGCAAGACCTATCAAGCAGTTTCTCGAGACCGCCTGAAAGCGTGCCCTGAACGGTGCAGGATCCAAAGGGAAGTGGAAGAAGTACAGGAAAGTCCCCAAAGTCAAGAAAAAGAGGAGGAGATGATCCAAACAATCCTTGGAAAATTCCCCAAAACTTGGACTCGAATAAACAATGCCATAGTGGTACCAGTTTTGACGTTCCCGCAGTTGGTCGAGCCAGAAACAGAAGAGGTTCCAGATCCACCTAAAGAACCGTCCGCTCCAACACAAGATGACACGCCAGCAGTGGAACCGGAGGTTCAACACCCTGCCAGTGGCGAACCTGCCGTACCCTTGGCGAATCTGAGATCCTGTAGGCAACCAACGTGCATCCCTGTCAGGGTTAGGCCTACCAATAACACGGGGAGGGGGCAGACACTCCAAGCAGCCAGGGACAAACCCCAGAGCTACGCCGGTCCCAACGTAGCACTCGGGGACAGCCCCCTCCAAGGTATAGAACATAGAAAATAAAATACCTAAGAGAATGTAAATAGTTATGTGAAATGTCTGTAATGTTGTGTATAAAAATGCTTTTTGTCTTAGGTGATTAAGTAAATGGACAACTGGGCCACTGGACTATGGGTGGCCAACACCTAAATTGTTCATAGTTAGCACCTGTGTGCTCAATACCCCTGAAGAAAAACCCGTCCGGCGTGCATAGAGTGGGGTCATCAATGCTCTGACGCACGCCCAGAGCCTACGTTGGGGGTTTGATCGCGGCGGGTCCCCCATGGAGCAGTGTAATGGACACCCGGCAGGGAGCCACACTGGACTCTATAGTAGTGTTTAAGTTTGTAATGTTTAAGTAATGCGCCTCCCATAATGGGATGAAATGTTGTAACCTGTTTTGTTTTGTCTCTACAGTCCGGGAGTACTGAATTTAACTAAGGGGGAGTGTGGCGCCCCAGGACCTGGTCGCCACAACAGCATTGCCCTCCCAAAAGGGTTAATGCTGAGCCTGGAGGTAATTGGGAGGTCCATTGGCCAGCAAGTTTAACATCCAACGCAGTTCTCCCTCCGGCCAGCAGGGGGAGCTCTGAACCTGGAATTCCAGGGAGCCTTCCTCAAGTCTGACCAGAGGGAGGAAGTAGTGGTCAGTCTGTAGAGAGAGGTGCTAGTGAGCAGACGCAGAGTGAGTTGTCCTGTGGATCTGGGGCCTAGAGCTAGAGTAGCTTGGCCCAGGGAAGCAGGAGCAGCAGAGAGGCACAGAAGAGACTCGGACATCGGAGTCTGTGGCCACCAGGGCTTAAAATACCCCTGGTAGCCGAATCCGAAGGGCAGGAGAGCTGCAAGCACCTGGCCCATATACATCCCGAACATACAGCTGCAGCATCAGGGCCCGGTGTGGACTCCAGCAGAGAAGCACCAGAGAGGGCCTGCGCAGCCTGCTACAGAGGGAGAGGGACGTACCATCGGTCCCAGCAGCAAAGAGGGCCATTGCTGGATTCAGAGAAGCAGGGTCCTATCATAACAAAGAAAAGCACAGGAGTAGGCCTCATACTCAGCTGGTCAGAAAGATCACCCCAAATACTTCCAGGCCGACCGGATCCCCATCACCACCTGTAACGGTCTCCCAGGACTGGACTGTTCCCAAAGTAAAAGAGGAAAAGGTAAAGAGACTGTTGTTTGTGCCTGGTTCTTTCATTGCCTGTCGGCCCTGCACCGTGTTAGCCACCCAACACCATAGACTTTCACGAGCACTAACAGTGTCCCCGGGGCTCCGCTCCACCTGTGGGGAGCAGTACCACCATTGCTGCTATATCATCACCCCGGAGGCCTCACACAGCAGCGGCGGCTTAATAGCCGCAGACCACAGGTGGCGTCACGAACACAAACTTTACTCATCAAGCCACATACTCTACTGACACCCACCAGGGCCACGGAGCCGGGCCCAGCCACCACTGACTACCACCGGACTAGTCCGGCCCGGCACCGGGTGTCCCATAGCCCTGGGGTGGGCGAGTCACTTGCACGGAGGCTGCTGCAGCTGAACAGCAGGACCTAGATGTCACTGGTCATGTGATCAGGCACATGATCAGTTAGATGACAGGTCCTCACCACAGCCTCCATAGTACATTTCCTGTCCTGCGCCGATCACATACATCTGTGCAGGAAGAGAGAGGGCAGCTCTCTATGAGCGACTCGGGCCCCCTCATTGCCCTGATGTCGGCCCCACCCCCTGGGGCCCGGTGAGCTGGGGGGTGAACGGGAAGGAGCCTGGGCTGTCAGCTGCGGGCCCCCGCTCCTGCCTCCAGCTCACGGGCCCGTAGCAGTGGCGTGGTCTGCCTCTATGGACGGTACGCCACTTGGCCCATAGCTCTCCTATACACAGTATGATGGGCCCTCAGCTCCTCTATACACAGTGTGATGAGCCCACAGCTCCTCTATACACAGTATGATAGGCCCACACCTCCCCTATACAAATTATAATGGGCCCATAGCTCTCCTATATAAAGTATGATGGGCCTACAACTCCATATACACAGTATGATGAGCCCACTCTGCATGTTATCTGGATCTTATATAGACCCCCCACACACACATCTCCTCATTACATACATCTGTCAGGACCTTATAATATACAGCTTCCCTCACCCCCACACACATCACCTCATTACATACATGTTATCAGGCTCCCACACTGCACAATGTAATAGCCCCCTCCCCCCCACACATCACCTTATTACATACATGGTATTGGGCCCCCACACTGCAGTGTAACAGTCCCCTACCCCACACACATCCCCTCATTATATACATGGTTTCAGGCACCCACACTGCAGTGTCATAGCCCCCTCTCCCCACACACATCCCCTCATTACATACATGGTATCAGGTCCCCACACTGCAGTGTATTAGCCCCCTCCCCTACACACATCCCCTCATTGTATACATGGTATCAGGCCCCCACACTGCAGTGTAATAACCTTCTCCCCAACACACATTCCCTCATTACATACATGTTATCTGACCCCCACACTGCAGTGTAATAGCGCCCTCCCCCACACACATCACCTCATTACATACATGTTATCAGGCCCCCACACTGCAGTGTAATAGCCCTCCTCCCCCACACACATCCCCTCATTACATAAATGGTATCGGGCCCCCACATTGCATTGTAATAGCCCCCCTCCCCCACACACATCCCCTCATTGTATACATGGTATCAGGCCCCTACATTGCAGTGTAATAACCTTCTCCCCCACACACATCCCCTCATTGTATACATGGTATCAGGCCCCTACATTGCAGTGTAATAACCTTCTCCCCCACACACATTCCCTCATTACATACATGTTATCTGACCCCCACATTCCAGTGTAACAGTCCCCTACCCCACACACATCCCCTCATTATATACATGGTTTCAGGCACCCACACTGCAGTGTCATAGCCCCCTCTCCCCACACACATCCCCTCATTACATACATGGTATCAGGCCCCCACACTGCAGTGTATTAGCCCCCTCCCCTACACACATCCCCTCATCGTATACATGGTATCAGGCCCCCACACTGCAGTGTAATAACCTCCCCAACACACATTCCCTCATTACATACATGTTATCTGACCCCCACACTGCAGTGTAATAGCCCCCTCCCCCACACACATCACCTCATTACATACATGTTATCAGGCCCCCACACTGCAGTGTAATAGCCCCCCTCCCCCACACACATCCCCTCATTACATAAATGGTATCGGGCCCCCACATTGCATTGTAATAGCCCCCCTCCCCCACACACATCACCTCATTACATACATGGTATCAGGCCCCCACACTGCAGTGTATTAGCCCCCTCCCCCACACACATCCCCTCATTGTATACATGGTATCAGGCCCCTACATTGCAGTGTAATAACCTTCTCCCCCACACACATTCCCTCATTACATACATGTTATCTGACCCCCACATTCCAGTGTAATAGCCCCCTCCCCCACACACATCACCTCATTGCATACATGTATTGGGCCCCCACACTGCAGTTTAATAGCCCCTTCCCCCACATACATCACCTCATTACATACATGGTATTGGGCTCCCACATTGCAGTGTAATAGCCCCCTCCCCCACACACATCCCCTCATTACATACCTGGTATCGGGCCCCCACACTGCAGTGTATTAGCCCCTCTCCCCCACACACATCACCTCATTGTATGCATGGTATTGGGCCCCCACATTGCAGTATAATAGCCCTCTCCCCCACACACATCACCTCATTATATACATAGTATCAGGCCCCCACACTGCAATGTAATAGCCCCCTTCCCCCACACACATCCCCTCATTACATACATGGTATCGGGCCCCCACATTGCAGTGTAATAGCCCCATCCCCCACACACATCCCCTCATTACATACCTGGTATCAGGCCCCCAAACTGCAGTGTATTAGCCCCTCTCCCCCACACACATCACCTCATTGTATGCATGGTATTGGGCCCCCACATTGCAGTATAATAGCCCCCTCCCCCACACACATCACCTCATTATATACATAGTATCAGGCCCCCACACTGCAATGTAATAGCCCCCTTCCCCCACACACATCCCCTCATTACATACATGGTATCAGGCCCCCACATTGCAGTGTAATAGCCCCCTCCCCCACACACATCACTTCATTATATACATAGTATCAGGCCCCCACACTGCAATGTAATAGCCCCCTTCCCCCACACACATCCCCTCATTACATACATGGTATCAGGCCCCCACATTGCAGTGTAATAACCTTCTCCCCCACACACATTCCCTCATTACATACATGTTATCTGACCCCCACATTCCAGTGTAATAGCCCCCTCACCCACACACATCACCTCATTGCATACATGTATTGGGCCCCCACACTGCAGTTTAATAGCCCCTTCCCCCACATACATCACCTCATTACATACATGATATTGGGCCCCCACATTGCAGAGTAATAGCCCCCTCCCCCACACACATCCCCTCATTACATACCTGGTATCGGGCCCCCACACTGCAGTGTATTAGCCCCTCTCCCCCACACACATCACCTCATTGTATGCATGGTATTGGGCCCCCACATTGCAGTATAATAGCCCCCTCCCCCACACACATCACCTCATTATATACATAGTATCAGGCCCCCACACTGCAATGTAATAGCCCCCTTCCCCCACACACATCACCTCATTATATACATAGTATCAAGCCCCCACACTGCAATGTAATAGCCCCCTTCCCCCACACACATCCCCTCATTACATACATGGTATTGGGCCCCCACATTGCAGTGTAATAGCCCCCTCCCCCACACACATCCCCTCATTACATACCTGGTATCAGGCCCCCAAACTGCAGTGTATTAGCCCCTCTCCCCCACACACATCACCTCATTGTATGCATGGTATTGGGCCCCCACATTGCAGTATAATAGCCCCCTCCCCCACACACATCACCTCATTATATACATAGTATCAGGCCCCCACACTGCAATGTAATAGCCCCCTTCCCCCACACACATCCCCTCATTACATACATGGTATCGGGCCCCCACATTGCAGTGTAATAGCCCCCTCCCCCACACACATCCCCTCATTGTATACATGGTATCAGGCCCCCACATTGCAGTGTAATAACCTTCTCCCCCACACACATTTCCTCATTACATACATGTTATCTGACCCCCACATTCCAGTGTAATAGCCCCCTCCCCCACACACATCACCTCATTACATACATGTATTGGGCCCCCACACTGCAGTTTAATAGCCCCTTCCCCCACACACATCCCCTCATTACATACATGGTATTGGGCCCCCACATTGCAGTGTAATAGCCCCCTCCCCCACACACATCCCCTCATTACATACCTGGTATCGGGCCCCCACATTGCAGTATAATAGCCCCCTCCCCAACACACTTCACCTCATTATATACATAGTATCAGGCCCCCACACTGCAATGTAATAGCCCCCTTCCCCCACACACACCTCATTATATACATAGTATCAAGCCCCCACACTGCAATGTAATAGCCCCCTTCCCCCACACACATCCCCTCATTACATACCTGGTATTGGGCCCCCACACTGCAGTGTATTAGCCCCTTTGCCCCACACACATCACCTCATTGTATGCATGGTATTGGGCCCCCACATTGCAGTATAATAGCCCCCTCCCCCACACACATCACCTCATTATATACATAGTATCAGGCCCCCACAATGCAATGTAATAGCCCCCTTCCCCCACACACATCCCCTCATTACATACAGTTAGGTCCAGAAATATTTGGACAGTGACACAAGTTTTGTTATTTTAGCTGTTTACAAAAACATGTTCAGAAATACAATTATATATATAATATGGGCTGAAAGTGCACACTCCCAGCTGCAATATGAGAGTTTTCACATCCAAATCGGAGAAAGGGTTTAGGAATCATAGCTCTGTAATGCATAGCCTCCTCTTTTTCAAGGGACCAAAAGTAATTGGACAAGGGACTCTAAGGGCTGCAATTAACTCTGAAGGCGTCTCCCTCGTTAACCTGTAATCAATGAAGTAGTTAAAAGGTCTGGGGTTGATTACAGGTGTGTGGTTTTGCATTTGGAAGCTGTTGCTGTGACCAGACAACATGCGGTCTAAGGAACTCTCAATTGAGGTGAAGCAGAACATCCTGAGGCTGAAAAAAAAGAAAAAATCCATCAGAGAGATAGCAGACATGCTTGGAGTAGCAAAATCAACAGTCGGGTACATTCTGAGAAAAAAGGAATTGACTGGTGAGCTTGGGAACTCAAAAAGGCCTGGGCGTCCACAGATGACAACAGTGGTGGATGATCGCCGTATACTTTCTTTGGTGAAGAAGAACCCGTTCACAACATCAACTGAAGTCCAGAACACTCTCAGTGAAGTAGGTGTATCTGTCTCTAAGTCAACAGTAAAGAGAAGACTCCATGAAAGTAAATACAAAGGGTTCACATCTAGATGCAAACCATTCATCAATTCCAAAAATAGACAGGCCAGAGTTAAATTTGCAGAAAAACACCTCATGAAGCCAGCTCAGTTCTGGAAAAGTATTCTATGGACAGATGAGACAAAGATCAACCTGTACCAGAATGATGGGAAGAAAAAAGTTTGGAGAAAAAAGGGAACGGCACATGATCCAAGGCACACCACATCCTCTGTAAAACATGGTGGAGGCAACGTGATGGCATGGGCATGCATGGCTTTCAATAGCACTGGGTCACTTGTGTTTATTGATGACATAACAGCAGACAAGAGTAGCCGGATGAATTCTGAAGTGTACCGGGATATACTTTCAGCCCAGATTCAGCCAAATGCCGCAAAGTTGATCGGACGGCGCTTCATAGTACAGATGGACAATGACCCCAAGCATACAGCCAAAGCTACCCAGGAGTTCATGAGTGCAAAAAAGTGGAACATTCTGCAATGACCAAGTCAATCACCAGATCTTAAACCAATTGAGCATGCATTTCACTTGCTCAAATCCAGACTTAAGACGGGAAGACCCACAAACAAGCAAGACCTGAAGGCTGCGGCTGTAAAGGCCTGGCAAAGCATTAAGAAGGAGGAAACCCAGCGTTTGGTGATGTCCATGGGTTCCAGACATAAGGCAGTGATTGCCTCCAAAGGATTCGCAACAAAATGTTGAAAATAAAAATATTTTGTTTGGGTTTGGTTTATTTGTCCAATTACTTTTGACCTCCTAAAATGTGGAGTGTTTGGAAAGAAATGTGTACAATTCCTACAATTTCTATCAGATATTTTTGTTCAAATCTTCAAATTAAACGTTACAATCTGCACTTGAATTCTGTTGTAGAGGTTTCATTTCAAATCCAATGTGGTGGCATGCAGAGCCCAACTCGCGAAAATTGTGTCACTGTCCAAATATTTCTGGACCTAACTGTACATGGTATCAGGCCCCCACACTGCAGTGTATTAGCCCCCTTCCCCACACGCATCACCTCATTGTATACATGATATCAGGCCCCCACATTGCAGTTTAATAGCCCCCTCCCCCACACACATCCCCTCATTACATACATGGTATCAGGCCCCCACACTGCAGTGTATTAGCCCCCTTCCCCACACGCATCACCTCATTGTATACATGATATCAGGCCCCCACATTGCAGTTTAATAGCCCCCTCCCCCACACACATCCCCTCATTACATACCTGGTATCGGGCCCCCACATTGCAGTATAATAGCCCCCTCCCCAACACACTTCACCTCATTATATACATAGTATCAGGCCCCCACACTGCAATGTAATAGCCCCCTTCCCCCACACACAACACCTCATTATATACATAGTATCAAGCCCCCACACTGCAATGTAATAGCCCCCTTCCCCCACACACATCCCCTCATTACATACCTGGTATTGGGCCCCCACACTGCAGTGTATTAGCCCCTTTCCCCCACACACATCACCTCATTGTATGCATGGTATTGGGCCCCCACATTGCAGTATAATAGCCCCCTCCACCACACACATCACCTCATTATATACATAGTATCAGGCCCCCACACTGCAATGTAATAGCCCCCTTCCCCCACACACATCCCCTCATTACATACATGGTATCAGGCCCCCACACTGCAGTGTATTAGCCCCCTTCCCCACACGCATCACCTCATTGTATACATGATATCAGGCCCCCACATTGCAGTTTAATAGCCCCCTCCCCCACACACATCCCCTCATTGTATACATTGAGAGAATTATGAAGAGCAGCTTGTCGGCACATGACTGTAAGTGTGCAAATCACATACGAATGAGCAGTCACATGACGATTACTCAAACTGCTCAAGTGGGGTATAAACTGAATCCTTGCCCAGGTATAGATACAACTCTAATAAGTATTATGATTTTAACAGCTGATTTTTGCATTAGTTTACAACAATATTATTTTATTTATTATTATTTTATTTATTTATTTATTTTATTTATTTATTTATTTAGTTATTTTTTGTAGCCAAGAGAAAAAATTGGTTACCTAAGTGGGGATATTTCACCTTCATCCTGTCTCGGTTCTACACCATTGACCAAAGCAGTGCAGTAAATCACCTGAGGACACTTATGTCTGACTGTATTTTCCGTGAAGTTACATTACATTGACATCACTAGCTGATGCAGTGTATTTCACAGTATCACTATGCAACAGACCTGCAACTGCTAACAGAAATGTTAGTTTCTCCAGCGCTCTACATGCTTTACTCAGCACTCCTTACTTTGAGCAAACAGCCTATGTGGAAGAGAGGGACAGATTACTAAACAATGACTAATGAATATTTCTTTCCTTGTCAGACATGGTTACTGTACAAACAACCTGGTCACATGCCTGAAAAGTCATTTAGTGTCAAATACTCCTTTCTAAAGAAAGGGGGAACTATTTGGATTTATTATGATAAACAAAGTAAAAATGATTGAATCATATGCAAAGTGACATTGTGGGAGCCATCGTTGTACGACAGTAATAACTGGCTGATGACCTGGATAGTTACTAAATTACTTAGTGTTGTCCTCTAAAGGTGAGGGTGTTACGCTGCAGTTGGTAACCAGGTGCCACTCAGGAAGACTGGTGCTACAACAGCTGACCCCAGGGGTATGACGCAGGTGCAGCTGGGATGGCTGATGCAGCAGGCATGGCCGATAGAGTATGAGCAGACCTGCCCGATAGGGTACAATGTAGCAGCAGCAGATATGTCAGGTATTGGAACACAGACAGGTATTAGCAATATGAAACACCTGGGAATGGACCTGACAACTAGCA
This sequence comes from Anomaloglossus baeobatrachus, assembly GCF_048569485.1. Taxonomy (NCBI): domain Eukaryota; kingdom Metazoa; phylum Chordata; class Amphibia; order Anura; family Aromobatidae; genus Anomaloglossus; species Anomaloglossus baeobatrachus. Next base: position 334,201,559 of record NC_134353.1, read on the forward strand.
ACGTATAGACCATGTTGTCCAGGCACGTCCCTTAAGGGGAGGGTGCCTTAAATACCTGATGACTTTCACCCATAGTCTGAGAGGCACTTCCATGTTAGAGTGTACTGCCCCTTTAAGAAAGGGTGTACACGCACGCGCCTGCCCTAAGAGTACTCCCAGGAGGCCCAGGCAGCGTGCACAGGCACTGGAAGACAGCAGCAGGGACCGTCCCCGGCAGCCACCACTGAATGATGAGTGAGCAGGCGTCTCCACCAGGGGAGGGGAGCAGTACAGTGTGGGGACGCCAGTAAGGGTGTTACACCTTCTAATAAAATTTACTATATAAAAATCTCCTATCACAATTTATACCTTTGTATACAGTATCATCATTTGTTCTGTTTGGAGGTGCTAATAACTTTTTCTTTTTAAATAGGTTATCATGATAACTTTAGCTAGACGGGAAAAATATAAAAAAAGGGCACGCAGAGCTCCAATTAAAGTGCCCGAAAACAGTGTACTTTTATTGAAAATGTTATACTTTTATTGGCCCATCTGAAATGTGATATTCGGCTTCAGAAAAAAACAATAATGAGCCTTTCTCAATCAACTTCACAATGGTAGATATTAGAATAAGGGACCAAATTATACTGGTGAGATGTCTGATCAGGTACAGGACAAAACATGTACATACAATACCTACATTTTCCAACATTGGTGTTTTTGTGCACATCTAAATATAGGAAAAAGATGAAGTGATGTGAGCCAAATATTTTAATAGGTGTCATTTTGAATGGTCTAAGGGGCACTTTGCACACTACAACATCGCAGGTGCGATGTCGGTGGGGTCAAATCGAAAGTGACGCACTTTCGGCGTCGCTCTCGATATTGTAGTGTGTAAAACATTTTTGATACGATTAACGAGCACAAAAGCGTCGTAATTGTATCATCGGTGTAGTGTCGGTCATTTCCATGAATTGGGAAACACCGATGTTACGATGTTGTTCCTCGTTCCTGCGGCAGCACACATCGCTGTGTGTGAAGCCGTAGGAGCGAGGAACATCTCCTTACCTGCCTCAACTGCCAATGTAGAAGGGAGAAGGTGGGCGGGATGTTTACATCCCGCTCATCTCCGCCCCTCCGCTTCTATTGGCCGCCTGCCGTGTGACGTCGCTATGACGCCGCATGACCCGTCCCCTTAGGAAGGAGGTGGTTCGCCGGCCAGAGCGATGTCGCAGGGCAGGTGAGTGCATGTGAAGCTGCCTTAGCGATAATGTTCACTACGGCAGCTATCACAAGATATCGCTGCTGCGACAGGGGGCGTGGACTATCGCACTCGGCATCGCTACAATCGGCTTGCGATATCGTAGTGTGCAAAGTACCCCTAACAGTGATGAAATGGGATGTCTGCTGTAATGGGCTTAGATATGTGTTTCACATTACAAATGTGTCCTCAGCTACATCTCCTTTATACAGCATGGCCATAAATCGCAAATATTATAAATATATTGTTTTATATTATAGTTTTTATATTATAGGTGCTGCATAGTGTTTCTTATCGATAAGGGGTCCAGGTCATGAGGCCCTCAACGATCGCTCAAAACACTGTTCTGGGTGTACAGAGTGGAGTATGGTTTCAAAAGTAAGTACAGGATATCGGTCCATACACAGCTTTGGGTGTGAAGATATAGACTTACTAATGAACCACTCTGTACGTGCATCTCATGCAGAAACTGTGGACTGTTTTGACCGATTGGTGGGAGCCTTAAGTCCTGGCACCCATCGTTTAGAAACATTATGCAGCACCTATAATATATATGAAGATGTGAATGAAATAAAAGTTACCCTTCAGCGCTGCATTCCCTGCACTGTTTTACCTGCACAGTGAACCTATGTTCACATGCTGCATAGGGAACTCCACTAGAAGCACCAATAAGAAAAGGAAAAATTGTTTTTATACCCATGTGATCACTGCAGCCAATCACTTGCCTCAGCAGTTTCGTGATTTACTGCAGCAGTTACATGGCTAAATGGCTCTTCCACCATGAAACCCCAGAACATCAGCAATAGAGTTGCAAGGAATTTATCAGATGAGTACTAGTTCTGTTATTTTATGCAATTTCCTCCTTTTGGTCATTTTTTATTTTTGATCTAAGGTATCTTCTTTAAATTAAACATCTCGGTAAATGCGTACTGCTGATGCAGGGGCAGCATGAATCATATATCAAGAGAAAAAGACACTGCACATGTGTCAAGAGAGCACTCCCATAGAATAAGGTAAAACATGACTTTTATTACATTACAAATAATAAAAACCATTAAAACAATGCTACACTAAACAAGAAGGCAAAAGCACCCCACAATATAGAGGTGATCAAAATGCACATGGTAAAATAACCAGTGCAAAATAAAAGAGAACAATTGATCATATACAACAAGTAATAATCCCAATGTAAGTAATATCACCTAGCCTGGGGATGTATATTTTCAAAAATCAGCACTGGGCAATGACCATCAATAAGGACACAAAGGGGTCCCTGCTGTACAATAAACCACAGTGTATGATGAAATTAAGAGAAAAATAGTTGTGTGCCTACCCGCATGCAACCTCCGATCCTCACAACATCTCCTTCTCTACTCTCTTATCTCCTCTCCCACAATCGCATACAAGATTTCCCCCGCGCCTCCCCCATACTCTGGAATGCTCTACCCCAGCATATCAGACTCTCAGCTACCATGGAAAGCTTCAAAAGGAACCTGAAGACCCACCTCTTCCGAGAAGCCTACAACCTACAATAGCCCTCAGACCAGTAAATCACTGCGCAACCAGCTCTGTCCTCACCTACAATATCCTCACCCATCCCCTGTGCCTTGTATTTTCCATGATTATTGTACTTGATTTTATGTAGACACTTTTCATTTGTAAAACGCCATGGAATAAATGGTGCTATAATAATAATAATAATAATAATAATAATAAATAATAATAAATAATAATTTGAATTGCTAGGGAGAAAAATTCACTTTTTGGATGCTCAGAAATAGTTATGATCGAGATTGTCATGATATAAACACTAGCTGTAGTCTGCCATTATGTTTATGTTCCTTCTGCCTTGATATCTATGTGTAATGGGTACTGGATGGAAGATTTTGGATTTGTGTTCATGCCAGTAATATTTACCATGCAGAAATAGCAATGTGTGTGTGTATATATGAATAAAACAAGTGTGTACATGTATAAGCTACTATGACTAGATAATGCACAAAAGTGTACAGCAGAACTCTGTAGGCAGCAAGCTATATATGAACAATGCTGCCTCTGATGGGCTCTCATGAATTGGCCAATTTATGCTCTAAGTACATTTGTTTTTATAAGTATATTTCATATATCAGTAATGCAGTTCAAGTTTCATATACTCAATGTTCTTGCCGCTTACAGAGGTCTGCTGTAGTCTTTTATTTGTGTATTATGCCTCTATAGCAGCTTGCACCTGTTCACACTTGCTTTATTCTGTTTGGGGGTGCTTTTGTATTAACCATTGGAGGATGGTGATTACCTTATTTTCTGACTGAGCACTCCTCTCATCAGCCTATGTTTTTTTTTATTATTGCAGGATCTACCTGCCCATAAATTTGTAGACTTTTAGCCCAACAAAGGCATGATATTAATTTAGGTTCCCGTCAAAGAAGAACACCTTGCCGCGGCTGTTGGGCTTTCATAATTTGGCTAATTTATGCGCTAAGTACCTTTATTTTTAAAAATATATTTCCTATAGCAGTAATACAGGTTAAGTGTCATATGTTCAATGTTTACATACATCTTGGTGCTTATAGAGTTCTGCTGTAATTCTTTCTTTCTTCTTAAAATCCTAAACACATGTATTTATGTCTAATTTTTCTTTTCACATTTAGTGCGATTTGATTGACTCCCAAAAGCTTTCTCAATACAGTAGTAGCTCCCTCTCCTGTCTGAATTCTGACATTGCAATAAAAATGTTATATTTTAGCCAGAAACTTTCCAGAATGATTTTTAGCAGTCCTGTTTAGTCGTCTGCGTATATTTGGCCCCATGCACTGTAGACACAGCCAAAACTAGGTAATTGTGCAAATATTGAAATGTCACAACAACAAACCTCTGAACTCTGTAGTCAGACTACGCCTGGATTAAACAGGTAATGGCAGTACTGCAGGAATCTAACAGTGTGCAACAAGTTTTTTTCATTTTTTAGCCAAAATAGAACTTACGTCTTAGTCATGTTTATTTTTTCATTCAACATCTGAGAGTTTAAAATGTTGTTGTTGCCCACCTTTGAGGAGATTTTTTATTTCAATTACTTGTATGCATTTGGGGTTAAAAATCATTTTTATAACCGGGTATCATTAAAACATTTGCACCATTTGGATTTTACATGCTCTATGTTTTTCCACACATTCGGTTTTGATATGTTCTGTGGCCAGAAACCAGGGAGAAGCTCAGAAAAAGACAGATAAAAGTGTTACAAACTCGTGGTCAGATTGTCATTGCGGGCTGATTGTCTAATTTTCTGGTAATTCATTCTGCATCAAGTAATATACAATGCAGTACAGAGGCCATAGAAGGCAAATGGTGCAAATGTATTAATTAAAACCAATAACACAAATTATTTTAGCCCAAAATATATGCATTAAAATAAAAAGTGTCCAGAAAAGTGGACAAACGCTTAAAAATTGCACTTGCACATGAAAAATTATTTTACACAAATCTTTTTACATTTCTGACAGCATGACCAGCTGAGGGAGGATTCTCCAGTCGTGATGTCTGTGTTACCAAACCCCTTTTCCTCTAAGAATAAACACACGGACCGCATGCGACTTGGTTCAAAATGGCCACAGCAGCCTTTTATTGCCGATTGTTTACAAACTAACACCTTAGGGACGCCGTCCAACGGGCGACCCACAACAACAACATAAAGGTAACAATAGACAATAACATTTACAAGACCCCCCGGGGTAGGCCCAGTCCAATAACTACTACTCCCCCTGTCCCTGGCCGCAACACACCGACCCAGAGACGAGGTGCCAATCACCCACGGATTGACACCCCACACTTTGGCAGAACCCCGTGCCTGCCACATCCCGGAACCGAGAGCCACCATACCAAGACAATGACTCCCGTTCCAGCCACCAATCACTTCCAAACCTCTGGACCAGACCTACCCCCCCCCCCGCTGCTGTGACAAATAGCATCCCAACTACCCAAACCACATCCCCCAGATAACAACACAAAGGGAGGGTGGGCGGGGATCGATCGGCGTCCGGAAGCAGAAGAGGAGGTAACTCTTCACTCTCCCAGACTAACCCTTTCCCTACTCCTCCTCTTCCTCCCAGGCTACGACCATCTCCTAATGCCATATTAGGCATTCCTACAACTGTCCCTATTAACCCCATCACTCCCTACCTCCCCCTTGATCATGTTGCCCCTCCCCCCAAGGGGGTCCGTGGCTTTCTAACCTGTTTGTCTGAAAGGCTGTGGGATTGTTTTACGTACCGCCTGAGGAACCACTGGGAGGTTACTACGCACTACAAACCAAGATAAGCAGGTACCTAAAGTTAGAAAACATAAAACGTGTGCACAAGTGGAAAGGAGAAATAATAAATGTAAGAAAGGGTTATCTAATGCAAAACAAACCTAACAGCAAACAAATAAAAGATGTAGGTAAGGCAAATGAGAAACCACAGAGCAAAACCGATAGCAGCAGGGCTGGAACTACACAGCAGAAATCAACATAAAAATAATATAGCCAGCAAAGAAGACTGGACTCATGAGAGTATAAATAGCCCCACCTGGGATGTGATAGGTCAGAGACAATTAACAAGTGAAAACATCTGATAACTGCAAACTATAAGGACAGAAGTAAAAGTAAACAGCCATCAGCATTTGGACAGGGACAGACCTGGCTATGGCTCAGTGGGACAGGATACAGACCACGGAGCAGGAGGCCACCGGATCAAGTCCTGAGGCATGACAGAGATGATAGTGTGGAGTGGTAAATGTGGAGGGTATAGCATGGGGAGGTAAATGTGTGAGGAGACAGTATTTAGAGGTTGAGAGACATTTGTGAGAAGACAATAGTGAAGCAGATTTGTGTAAAGGGACAGTATGGAGAGACAGCATGTGTAAAGGGACAGTATGAAGGGAGAAATGTGTGAGTACACAGCATGGGAAGAAGTGTGAGTGGGCACAGTAAAGAAACTGAGCAGAGTGGGTGTCAGTATACAGATGGGACAGTGAGGTGGGAGAAATGTGTGAAGGTAAGTAATGGGGGAGAAAAGTGTAAGGGACACCGTACAGAGACTGGGTACTGTGGGGGGGCAGTGTAGAGATAGGGCAGCATGGAGGGTACAGTATGCAGAGGGGTTGGGAATGTGAAGAGGGTGCACAGTACTAAAACTGGGCAGTATAAGGGAATATAGTGTGAGGGCCCAGTATGGAAAGGAGAGGGCAGTAAGGAAGGCATTTACCAAAATAGAACAGTGTTGGCGTCATATTTTGTGCAAGGGACACAGTGAGGGGCAATTAATCAGGAAAACAGAGTGGGGCAGATAGTTTATTCAGTAGCATTATAATGACACTGTTATTTTTAAGGGCACCATGTTGGGATGTGTTGTAGAAGACTGGAGGAAAAAGAAAAGGATATCTGGATATCAAAAGTTACTATGGTGTCTGGACAAGATGGAGTAGAAAAGAAAGAGAACGACTCCAATCAGAGAAAATGTCATTTTTAAGGTACCTGGATGTAAATGTTTATTTGTGATACTAAAAACATTTCATCAGTACTGTGCTTCCTGTATGGTTCACAGTCTGATGATGGCTGGTAACAACAATTCTCGACATCTCCTTACTATTGTTAAAGGGGTTATCTGGTTTATTTTGCTTTTTTTTTTTCATTTCACTATTGGGCTACATAAGGGCACGTAGGTAGATAGCAACTACCTTCCTGTGCTGCTGTGAGCTCCTCTCCTTGTGTGACCGCTCCTACCGGGATTTTGCTACTTCCTGTGATGTCACATCAACTGGGGCATAAACCTATGTTCACCTTGTGACGTCATGTTGCCGCCCTGCTGAGCAGATACAGTGTATCGGGTCCCAACCCCCCTTCCCCTGCACCCTTCCACACATTCCGTAGTGCAGTGGTCTCAAAGATGAGGCCCGCGGGCCACATGCGGCCCCTGATGCATCTTGTGGCGCACAGGCCCACAGCTTATGATTGCTGCCTGTGCTGGGGGCCCGCACAGTCAGCGCTATATTTCAGATGACTGATTTCTGGGTGCTGCGCATATGAGAGCTCTCTTTACAGCTTCTCCAATGACATCCACCGGCCAATCAGAGGCCAGCAGCTGATCATAGGAGTAGCTGGATAGAGACTTCGTCCCTGCGCAGAGCCCGGAAATCTGTCATCTGTCAGCGGCGGCCCCTGTACCGGCAGCGTTCATCAAGTGGGCTGCGGGCTGTGGACTGCAAGAAGCTGGAAACAGGACACCGAGGGAACGGAGTAAAGGAAATGGTACATAGTTTTCTAAGTATTTTAAAAATATAAATCGGAATATTGTGACATATGTATTCAGATCCTTGTAAGCGGGCTTTACACGCTGCGATCTCGTTAGCGAGATCGCAAGTGATCGTACCCGCCCCCGTCGGTTGTGCGACACGGGCAAATCGCTGCCCGTCGCACACAACCTTGCTTACCCCAGTCACACGGACTTACCTGTCCTGCGACGTCGCTCTGGCCGGCGATCCGCCTCCTTTCTAAGGGGGCGGGTCGTGCGGCGTCACAGTGACATCACACAGCAGCCGTCCAATAGAAGAGGAGGGGCGGAGATGAGCAGGACGTAAACATCCCGCCCACCTCCTTCCTTCCGCATTGGCGGTGGAGGCAGGTAAGGAGATGTTCCTCGCTCCTGTGGTGTCACACACAGCGATGTTCCTCGTGCCTGCGGCAGCACACAACATCGCTAATTAGAAGAGAACGATTTTTAGTTTTGGGACGACCTCTCCGGCAAACAATTTTGGACGCTTTTGCGATCATTTTAGATCGCACATAAGTGTCACACACTGCGATATCGTTAATGACGCCGGATGTGCGTCACAAACAACGTCACCCCGACGATAAATCATTAACGATATCGTAGCGTGTAAAGCCCGCTGCAGTCTTATACTCCTAAATAAAATTCTGAGTGACCAATTGCCTCCAGAAGTCACCTAATTAAATAATTAAATTGAGTCCACTTTCTCAGTGTAACTACAGATTTTCTGTAAAGGCCTCAGAGGTTTCTTTGAGAATATTAGGGATCACACAGCATCATGAAAACCAAGGAACACAACCAGTAGAGTAGCTAGCAGGGGAGCAGAGGGGGCGGTTGCTGCGGGTCCCGCGCTCAGAGGGGCCCACCTGTACCTGCGGTAGAGCAGGGAAAAGTAGTTAGTAAATCCGGCATTTGCTGAAGGGGCAGGGTGTTGTGAGGACACAGAGATCAGGCTGCAGTGAGAGAGCAGGAGAAAATGAAAGCAAAGTGCTGATAGGGGAAACAGCAGTCAGCAGGGAGCTGCTGTGGGAGGCTCCTCCAATCAAAATGCAGATTTCTCTCACACTGGAATCTTGAAGGAGAAAGGCAGCGCTAAGGCGGAGGAAGCTCTGTGCCTGCAGTCAACATCTGCAGATCAGTGATGTGCTGCTGCCAGACAGAAAAGTGTAAGGACAGCAGCTCTGCACACACACTGCAGGCTGTGCTTTTGGTGAGTGGAGGGCAGGAGACTCAGGACAGCACTGAGGGGGAGGGGAGGGCAGGAGACTCAGGACAGCACTGAGGGGGAGGGGAGGGCAGGAGACTCAGGACAGCACTGAGGGGGGGGAGTGCAGGATACTCAGGACAGCACTGAGGGGGGGGGCAGGAGACTCAGGACAGCACTGAGGGGCAGGAGATTCAGGACAGCACTAAGGGGGAGGGGAGGGGAAGGCAGGAGACTCATGACAGCACTGAGGGGGAGAGAGGGCAGGAGACTCAGGACAGCACTTCTCTGGGGAGATGATTGTTTCACGTGAGGACTGGAGAATTCCTGACCTGTTCCTTATTTCATATCAGTGATAGAATCCCCCCTCCCTCCCTGTGCAGTGCATAGGGATTCAGGGGCCTGAGAGTCAGGAATAGTGTGACCCCGAACTGTGTCTGCACCTGATGGGGGGGGTTCAGAGATGTCCAAGTGTAACATTGCCTTGCTTCTCTGCCTAGTTAATCCGGCCTGTCACTCTGTCCTCCTGACACTGTATATGTGTCGCCCAGGGATAAGGGGTGCTCAGATGCGGGCCAAGGGGTCGCTTCTGAAGGTATCACGGTGGCGTGACCCGGTCTGTGATCCCAGGCACTACAACAAAAGGGGCATTATATACAGGGGAGATTTGGTAGTCTATGTTCCGTGACGCCACCCGTGGTGTGCGGTAAGGTAATGGAGCACCGCCGCTGCCGGTCACAGGATCCCGGGGATGGTAATGGGCAGCAAGGTCGTGATTTTCCCTCCACAGGTAGGGTGTTGATGTCCTGGGACCCCTGTGTGATGGATTGGGGAGTAACGGGTACAGTCCACGGCTTGGACCAGGTGGTGCAGGAGTACTCACAGTATAAGGCAATAACTGACACGAGTCCGAGAATTAACCAAGTTGCTGGTAACTGGTGCCTACGACTGCTGTGAGGACGGGTCCCACACCCGTGTGTGTAATTCAGGTGTTTTTCTCCTGCCTGGTGTCTGTGTCTGTGTCTGCTCCGTACACAGGAAGCAGCTGGCCTCTTCCTGAGGCTCTCACTGCCACTTCTCCTAGCCCCACACAGGGGCTCCTTCCAGACCTCTCTCCTCATGCAGACTGACTAAAACTACACTCTGCTCTCTCGAAGCTCCTCTCTCCCCCTCCCGTTTTCCTGAGGACGGGGCGAGTCGGGCCTGATTGGCTGGTGTGGGAAACTCCCCAAGGGAGAGTGAGCTCTGCACCATAAAGATGTACAGTTAGGTCCAGAAATATTTGGACAGTGACACAATTTTCGTGAGTTGGGCTCTGCATGCCACCACATTGGATTTGAAATGAAATATCTACAACAGAATTCAAGTGCAGATTGTAACGTTTAATTTGAAGGTTTGAACAAAAATATCTGATAGAAATTGTAGGAATTGTACACATTTCTTTACAAACACTCCACATTTTAGGAGGTCAAAAGTAATTGGACAAATAAACCAAACCCAAACAAAATATTTTTATTTTCAATATTTTGTTGCGAATCCTTTGGAGGCAATCACTGCCTTAAGTCTGGAACCCATGGACATCACCAAACGCTGGGTTTCCTCCTTCTTAATGCTTTGCCAGGCCTTTACATCCGCAGCCTTCAGGTCTTGCTTGTTTGTGGGTCTTTCCGTCTTAAGTCTGGATTTGAGCAAGTGAAATGCATGCTCAATTGGGTTAAGATCTGGTGATTGACTTGGCCATTGCAGAATGTTCCACTTTTTTGCACTCATGAACTCCTGGGTAGCTTTGGCTGTATGCTTGTGGTCATTGTCCATCTGTACTATGAAGCGCCGTACGATCAACTTTGCGGCATTTGGCTGAATCTGGGCTGAAAGTATATCCCGGTACACTTCAGAATTCATCCGGCTACTCTTGTCTGCTGTTATGTCATCAATAAACACAAGTGACCCAGTGCCATTGAAAGCCATGCATGCCCATGCCATCACGTTGCCTCCACCATGTTTTACAGAGGATGTGGTGTGCATTGGATCATGTGCCGTTCCCTTTCTTCTCCAAACTTTTTTCTTCCCATCATTCTGGTACAGGTTGATCTTTGTCTCATCTGTCCATAGAATACTTATCCAGAACTGAGCTGGCTTCATGAGGTGTTTTTCAGCAAATTTAACTCTGGCCTGTCTATTTTTGGAATTGATGAATGGTTTGCATCTAGATGTGAACCCTTTGTATTTACTTTCATGGAGTCTTCTCTTTACTGTTGACTTAGAGACAGATACACCTACTTCACTGAGAGTGTTCTGGACTTCAGTTGATGTTGTGAACGGGTTCTTCTTCACCAAAGAAAGTATGCGGCGATCATCCGTGGACGCCCAGGCCTTTTTGAGTTCCCAAGCTCACCAGTCAATTCCTTTTTTCTCAGAATGTACCTGACTGTTGATTTTGCTACTCCAAGCATGTCTGCTATCTCTCTGATGGATTTTTTCTTTTTTTTCAGCCTCAGGATTTTCTGCTTCACCTCAATTGAGAGTTCCTTAGACCGCATATTGTCTGGTCACAGCAACAACTTCCAAATGCAAAACCACACACCTGTAATCAACCCCAGACCTTTTAACTACTTCATTGATTACAGGTTAATGAGGGAGACGCCTTCAGAGTTAATTGCAGCCCTTAGAGTCCCTTGATCAATTACTTTTGGTCCCTTGAAAAAGAGGAGGCTATGCATTACAGAGCTATGATTCCTAAACCCTTTCTCCGATTTGGATGTGAAAACTCTCATATTGCAGCTGGGAGTGTGCACTTTCAGCCCATATTATATATATAATTGTATTTCTGAACATGTTTTTGTAAACAGCTAAAATAACAAAACTTGTGTCACTGTCCAAATATTTCTGGCCCTGACTGTATGCAGACCTCTGTGACACCCTGGTTTTGCCAGGGCGGCACACTCCCCCTTGGTAAAATACAGACCGTACGCGGGATATCCAGCTACCTGCATTTATTAAACGGGAAAAAGGAAAAGTTAAACATTACAAACATGCATCTTCCCACATCGGGAGGTACATTTGCTCAAACTGTAAAGTGTTAACTCTGCTGCCGACGCAGCTTTCTCCAGTCACTTTCCCGCAGTCCACCACAGGGCAGCACGGGTCCCCAATGCCACATCCACTCATGGTGACACTGTCCAGAAAGCCCTCGTCTTCCACTGCCTGCAGTGCGGGTACGGTGAGCCGGGCTCTGTAGCAGAAACTGTCCTCACTCCTCACAACTCCCTGCCGTCCTCCACCAGGGGCTCCGACCCCTGATGACGCCCACCAAGGCTCCGACCCCGGCGGCGTTCAACAAGTCGGGCAGGGTCCGGCTCCTTCCACCTGTCATACAGGATAGTGTCCCGCGGGGAACTCAGGGACGTTAAACAAAGGAACACGGGTTTTTGTAGCAGCGGGTCCTTAAAACATTTTAAAACGTTCATCTTTTAACTGTCAACTTGCGGGTAGCCGTCCATGTTCCGCTAACGCTGCTGCTGCCGCTGCTCCCAGTATGGGGCATGGGTTCCGTGCTCCGCCTCCTGCTCAGGAGCCAGGCCCACTCGGATGCCCTCGGCGCTGGCTACAACCACCCTCGCTAACTGGCAAGGGCCCCATCGCTCAGCGGCCTGCTCCTCCTCTTTGCAGGTGCACCCTGGCTGCTCCACAGCCGGGACGGGGTACCTGGGAGCGGCTGGTGCTGCATCTGGCGCAGACGTCCGGTCGGGTGTCACTTCTGCTGCGGCCGGGCGGACTGCCAGAGCCGACGTCATCTCTGTTGCGGCCGGGCGGACTGCCGGGGATGACGTCATCGGGGTTGCCGGACGGGTTGGACATCTTTCAGAGTGCTCGGGTTCCAGGAACAAACACTCCTTATGTTTTCCTGCCTCAGGCCAGAAGACTCCTCGGATAGCGTGTCTTTCCACCTGACTCCGCCCACCTGGTGTGCCTGTCTGATCCTGAGGGAGGCAATCAGGTCTTTTAGTTGACTGGTGGTACCTTACTGGGGTGGGGGTGTATGTGGTGAGTGTAATGACCTGTGACCCCTGGGTGTCCAGAGCGTCACATTCCCCCTTGGTTTAATGCAGACCGTCCGCGGGCTGCCCGTCCATCACCAGTTTTTATTCTCTGTTAAGATATAAACAGATTAAAACATTCAACAGCATTTTTTTCATTTCTTCCCTTACGGGAGGTCATAGTCCGGGTAGGCCAGAATTTCTTCGCCCGTCAGGGCTGTCTTCAATTGGTGGAAGGACTCATGTTTCTCAGCCCAGACAAACGGGGGGGCCGGGGGCCCTCCCATTTTTTGTCTGTCCCACGAGGAGGTCTTGCATGGGCGCGGCCATCTTCGTGTACCCGTTGATGAAACGGCGGTAGTAGCCCACCAGGCCCAGGAACTGCCTGACTTCTCTCACCGTGGTCGGTCGCGGCCAGCTCTGTATGTCAGCAACCTTCTCCGGATCCGGGGCTATGCCTTCGGTGCTCACCACATGCCCGAGGTATTGTACTTTGAGTTTCAGCAGATGGCACTTTGACGGCTTAAACTTCATCCCGTACTTGGAGAGAGCTGCGAACACTTCTGCCAGGTTCTCCAGGTGGGCCTCGTACGTTTTGGAATACACGATCACATCGTCCAGATACAATAGGACAGTCTCGAAGTTGAGATGCCCCAAGCAGCATTCCATGAGCCGCTGGAAGGTCCCCGGGGCATTGCACAGCCCGAACGGCATACTGTTGAACTCGCAGAGTCCCATGTGGGTAGCAAATGCAGTTTTCTCGCGGTCTTCTGGCGCGACCGCCACCTGCCAGTATCCGCTGGTAAGGTTAAGGGTAGAGAAATAATTAGCAGTTTTTAGTGCGGCCAGCGACTCTTCAATGCGGGGGAGAGGGTAGGCATCTTTATGCGTTATCTGATTGATCTTCCAGTAATCCACACACATCCTCATGGTACCGTCCTTCTTATTTACCAGCACCAACGGAGCTGCCCAGGGACTACAACTATCCCGGATGACCCCTGCCTCCTTCATGTTCCTCAACATGTCTTTGGCGCATTGATAGTGTGCTGGTGGTATTGGCCTATACCTCTCTTTGATAGGTGCATGCGTGCCTGTGGGGATATGATGTTGAACCCCTTTAATCCTCCCAAAATCTAGCGGGTGCTTGCTAAAAACCTGCCCATACTCCTGTACTACCCTGTATACCCCATCTTTGTGATGTAGCGGGGTAGATTCGGTGCCGACATGTAGCTCTCTGCACCACTCCTGTAGTGGTGGGGATGGAGTGTCACTACTCATGTCGGTTGTAGAGGTAGTGGGGGTGGTCTCATGGATGGCATGGGGGTCGATGGTAAACAGCTTAGCTATGGTGGCGTAGCGGGGGAGCCTAACTTCTTCCTCCCCGCAATTCAGCACTCTCACAGGCGCTCTCCCCTTTTTGACATCAATCACCCCTCTGGCTACCATTACCGTAGGCCAGTGCTCGGTGCAGTGCATTGTGGTAGCTCCTTCTCCCCCAACGCCGGCAGCGCCTGTGAATTCTGGCGGAATGATGGAAGAGCTGGCTGCCCAGGTCCGTCGTATGGATGGAGACCTCGCCAAGATCCTCGCCGCACTACAGCCTCCAACGAGATCCAGGCCCCTGGGGGGGTTGCAGCTCGCCGATCATCCCGAAGACGTTCCCTGGATGCAGCGGAGAAGGGCTACTGACCCGCGGTATGGACCTCCGATCTGTTACTAGTGCAGCAAGCCCGGTCACTACTCCTGACGGTGTCCGTTAAACGAGCAACCCCTGGGGCCAAGGGTCCATCCTCAGGAGTAGAACCCAGTGGCCCCCCGACTGGCGGGACCGGTTCATCGGGGTCCGCCCCATCATCCCTCTGGCGGTGGACGGCGTCCCACTGATGGCGCTCCTGGACACTGGATCTCAGGTAACCACGATACCGTATACACTGTATCAACATTATTGGGGGGAGGATGAACTTGCCCCTCCAGATAGCAGCATGACATTGATTGCCGCTGATGGCCTCCCTTTGACCCAAGTGGGGTACAAACATGTGGCTAGGACCGTGGGGCGAACCGAGCTACAACACCAAGGGATGGTCCTGATAAGGAATAACCCCAACGATCATGATCCAAAAGTGGTGCTAGGAACGAATGTAATGGAGCATTGCATGAGTGAGGTGCTGACCCTACTGCAACAGCTGGCCGCCACCGCAGCGGGAGGTCGACAAAGGGCGGTGCAGCGGGAGATTTGGGCCTTGATGTACCGGCAGCAAGTGAACTCGGTGGGAGAAGAGATTGGGGGAGTGAGAGTGATGGATGTGGCCCCTTTAACTGTGCCTCCCCGGAGCGAAATGATGATCTGGTGTAGGGCAGCGGTAGGTCCCTAGGGGCGTGATTACCCGGCCATGGTAGAGCCCATGCCCTCAGAACACTGGCCCACCGTAATGGTCGCCAGGGGGGTGGTGGACGTTAAGAAGGGAAGGGTGCCCGTGAGAGTGCTAAATTGTGGGGAGGAGGAGTTTAGGCTCCCACGGTATGCCACCCTCGCCAAACTACTAACCCTGGACCCCCACACCATCCAAGAGACAGTCTCCCCAACCTCCTCGCCCTCTGCCACTCGCCACATAACCCTGTGAGGAAAGGTGTTATGCAGAGGCCTATGTGTGTGACTGCCTGGTTTCGCCAGGGCGTCACACATACAGTACTCCTGAGAGATGTGTCATTGGCGCACACCAGGTTTCACTAGAAATTCTGATGCTGAGGGTGCCAGGTGCCACTTAGGGAAACACGGTACTGCGTCACAGTCTCTGATCTGATGAATGCAGTCGAGACAGGTGATAATGCAGGCATGGCCAGTATGGATGAGTGCAGCAGCGGGTACGGCAGATACAGCTTGTATAGAATAGTGCAAAAGGGGGTACTGCAGATACAGCTGGTATGGATTGGTGCAGCGGTGGGTATGGTAGATAAAGCTCATACGGATTGGTGCCGCAGCGGGTGCAACAGATACAGCTGGTACAGATTGGTGCAGCAGCGGGTACGGCAAATAAAGCTGGTATGGATTGGTGCAGGAGATGGTACGATAAATACAGCTGGTACGGATTGGTGCAGCAGTGGGTATTGCAGATAAAGCTGGTACGGATTGGTGCAGCAGCGGGCACGACAGCTACAGCTGGTACGAATTGGTGCAGCAGCGGGTACAACAGATACAGCTTTACAGATTGGTGCAGCAGCAGGTACGGCAGATACAGCTGGTACAGATTGGTGCAGCAGCAGGAATGGCAGATACAGCTAGTACGGATTTGTGCAGCAGCAGATATGTCAGGTACTGGATCATAGACATGTATTTATCATACAGCAGCAGCGGCACAAGGGACCTGACCACTAGCAACCTGTCACTAAAGGATAGACGACGTTGCACAGGCACTTTCCATAAGGGGATTTGTGATGCCCTGGCAAAACCAGGTAGTCACAAAAGTGTACATCCTCCTTGTTACCACCAGAAACCCACACTTAGGCATAACACACAGCCATTAAACCCTATCCACCCCCTCATGATAATAAGGGCACACCAGTGGGTGGGATCAGCTGGATGAGAATGCCCACCTAGGGGTCCTGAGGTGTCAGAGGCGGGAACACAACAGTTGAGTGGAGGAGGTGAAGGAGACGAGTTTTGACAGAAGGATGGAGAGCTGAGAGCAGTGTAGTCCGGGGTAGGGGCCCTTGGACTACCCGGCTAGGTGGCAGACAGTAAACAGGGCCACAGGTGACGGAGATCCGGTCGTGGGAGACCTAAAATGGAGTGGGGCAGGGTTGTAGCCTGCCGGTGCCGACAGCGGGAATCCAGTCCGAAGGCCGTGCACAGTCGGGGTGTCTGGACTCTAGGGAGAGGAAGGTTGCAAGCCCCTCTCCAATTAACCAGCCGGGGACAAGGTTCCAGACTTTGTCCCATTAACTGCCCAGATAGAGCGAAATGGAAGCCCAACACAGGCGATAGTCTGTCCATCAGAATCCACTGAAATCCCAAGGGTCAGCTTTCGCGGGCCACAGCTCCCAACACATATAGAACCGGGAGTAGACTTCTCCATTCCATGCGAAGTCGTCCAGAAGGAAAGACAAACACAAAGCGCAGGAGGAAGGGATACCTGTTCATTAACCTGGGTGCGGGACCTGAATGCACCCTCCTAAGGCAGCCGGCTACTGGCAACTTGGTTTACTACTGGACTTGTGTGAAATTACTGAACTGTGAGTACACCATTGGCCCTCGGTCCAGCCCAGCGCGCCACCTCCAGCAGCCATCACTCCCGTGTTCCATCCTCGGCCCCCGGGACTACACCTCCCCTACCCGTGGAAGGGATCCCATCTTGCTGCCCCACTCCATCTGCCCCGGGTGCCCCATCACCAAGCAGCGGCGGTGCCACCATCCCTCACCGTAACCCACGGGTGGCGTCACAGACACAACAACTTCCCTGTAAATATCCCCTTTCTGACGGTTGTGAGGACGGGTGGCCGTGAGAGCCCGGGTTCGGTCACCACTCGAGCCGTAGCAGTGAACCCGGATCCGAGCAGGCCCCCCGAGAGAAGTGGCAGTAGCCCCCGCCCGCAGCAGATTCCTTAAATGCCTACTGCCTCTCAGGACAGGGCAGATACCGAAGAGCGCCCGTGAGGGTGAGTGTGCAGGCGTTTTAGTCAGGTAGGTGGGACAGGAGAGTGCTGGCGGTAACGGCGTTACGAGAAAGCATTTTTGAAAGCACGCAATAAGAGGTCCTATTTACAAAAAAAAAAAAATAGGGTAAATTGCATGTGGAAGAAGGTGCTCAGGTCACAAAGTTGAACTCTTTGGACTAAATGCAAAACGCTATGGGTGGTGGTAAAGTAAAACTGCGAATCACCCTGAAAACACAATCCCTATCATCAAACATTTTAGTGTCAGCATCATGCTGTGGGAGATTATTTTATTCAGCAGGGACAGGGAAGCTGGTCAGAGTTGATGGGAAGATGTATGGAGCTAAATACAGGGAAATCCTGGAGGAAAAGCTTTTAGAGACTGCAAAAGACTTGAGACTGGGGCGTAGGTTCCTCTTCCAGCAAAACAACAAACCTAAACCTACTGCTAGAGCTACGGTGGAACGGTTTAGATCAGAGGTCTCAAACATGCGGCCCCTGAGGCTGCTTCTTGCAGCTTGCAGGCATCTGCCCCCCTTGACGATCGCGACCGGTGTAGGGGCCGTAGCCATCACTGCTTTATTTCAGATAAATGTTTTATTGGTGCTTCGCAGAGTCAAGCTCTCTCTGCACTAGTCCAACGGTAGCGACTGGTCAATCAGAGGCAAGCAGCTGATGCGTATGACATCACCTGCTTGCCTCTGATTGGCCAGCGACTGCCATTGGAATAGTGCAGAGAGAGCTTGACTCTGCATGGTGGCAAAACATTCTTCTGAATTTAAGATGAAATGCTCACAGTGGCTGCGATCTTCAAGGGGGGCTTGTGCCTGTGGACCACAAGAAGCAGGGAAGAGAGTGCCAAGGAGCACATTCCTTAATGTAAAAATACATAAATCCATGTGACACATTAATTCCTGCTCTGAATGTGTCAAAGGTCATCATAAGTTTGTCACTTTGTCCTGCAATGAATGCGGCCCCCCCAAATTATTTGTTTTATTTTATGTGCGGCCCATTCACCCAGCCGAGTTTGAGACTCCTGGTTTAGATCAAAGCATATTAATGTGTATGAATGGCACAGTCACAGTCCAGACCTAAATCACCTTGTGAATCTGTGGCAAGACTTGAAAGTTGCTGTTTACAGACGCCTCCATCCAACCTCACTGAACTAGAGCTATTTTGCAAAGCAGAATGGGCAAAAAATTCAGTCTCTAGGTTTTCAAACCTGGTAGAGACATATCCCAAAAGACCTAATTGCAGAGAAAGGTGGTCCTACAAAGTTTTGACTCACGGTGGAAGTAATAATTTTATTGTTTTGTTACTTTTGTTTTTGTTACTTAAGTTTGATAGCATACAAGAGTTTACCATCACTAAGTGTTCAAGTAGATCCCATCCCTTAAAAGTAAACTGATAATGAGATGGAAGGAGCTATTGTGTAAGAGTGGTGGACTATCGCTATCTAGTTCTACCCTTGAAGACACCAATTGCGTCAATGTTATGAAGTTTGAAACATGTCCTGCGTCTTTTGTAAATATTGTGTTATGTGAATTGTAAAAGGAGAATAAGCCAGCTTCACAGGTTAGTTTCCTTTATTAGATTGGGTTAAAGATTAGTGTGATACATAGGCGATGTCAGCAGTAAATTCCATTCTACACACTTTAGATGTCACAGCATCCTTAGTTGACTACTAATGCAGGACTCTAGTGTCCTGTTCCTTTAACCGTCAAGGTACTGAGTTAACCTCAACTGGCGTGTGTGAACGTAGTCAACCAAGCGGTTTCCCACTAGATGTCTGGGAGTGCAAAGCTTTAGTCGGTTCATTATGGGACCCTTAAGGAGACTGAATGTGGGACTGCAGGAAAGGAAGGTGACTGTCACAGTGTGCTATAATGCTGGACTAGGTTGCACTGGGACTTACCGGCCCAGTTAGATCGGACACACATCCAGCCAAGACCAGGCATTGCACATAGCATGCCAATGCATCCAAATTCAACCCTCTGTTCTGCCCACGACTACCGCCCAGCGCCACTCTAACAGCACAAGGTAAAGCATTGTACAATGCAATTGTAGTGTGACCTGGTTGTCGGGCAATTTATCTCAGCATTCTGGACCAACAGGTTTATAGGATTTGGAAGCTCTAAACTCACTTTATGCTATTGAGAAGTTAAAGGCAGCAATTTTGGAGATGGAGAGGCAAGGTAATAGGGGAGGAGGCCCTTATATGATCACAATAACAACATTGTTTGTGTGTTCTCAGTGGCTAATTCAGTAATGTACCTAATCCCCCTAAATCCAGTATTCTGTGTTCCTGTCATCTGACCAACAATATCCTGAGTGTTGTTCTGCAGAGTAGAAGGAATATATCCACAGACTCTCCATTCTGGCTTATAAGTGGTTTCTTTAGCAGGGAACCCCTATCTGTGTTATCAGTATGAATTATTAAATATGGAACTGAATTATTTTGATTGGTCAACCAGTTTAAAATGACAGAATTAAAAGGAACTTGTTAGATATTACTACACCTCCAAACCATTGATATGACTGTTTAGCCATTTAAATCATAAGTTGATCTCTTTATAACCTTATGAGATGTTGTAGCAGGGGGAAATAGGGTTTTCAAGTTATGAATATATGTGTCTGGAAATGCATTGGGACGTGATGTTGCACCTACAGCTCCCCAGCTGCACGCTGTATTCCCTGCCTATTCCAGCTCTCCTCTGGTTTATTGACAGGTTGTTGGCTCCAATACATGGCCTGGAATACAACGTGAGGCCAAGGAGTTGTAAGTCACTTCGGGTGTGACGACCCCAATAAACTCCCAGACACATACAGTATATTCAGAACTTTAAAATGCTATTTCTTGCTGCAGGAGCAATGCTTTAGGGCCATAAAGAGATCAACTTTCTTGAGTTTTAAAAGACTACACAGACATACAAATAACTTGGAGCATAGAAATTTCTGACGAGTTTTCTTTGGGTGACGTAGTGATGACCGAGCACTAAAATGCTGGAGTGCTTGGTACTTGAATTGAACAGGTTGGACTCTCAGACAGGCTCAACTCGAATAAAGAGTATAATGGAAGATCCTAACAGGATGGCTGGGGGAACAGGAAAATGGCCGTTGGGTTTTTTCTTTTAGTAATAAATTGGTGAATGAGGGACAGTCTTTTCTTTGTATTTGACACGCCTGCATCGGGGCCGTGGGGTGACTCGTTACCGGGCAGCGGTTCTGCTCTTGGGGCGCCGCGGTGGCGTGGCCCGGCTCCGTGACCCCGGTGGTGTCTTTTAGTGAATATGAAAGGGATGATGACAGTTTATTCATGACTCCACCTGTGGTATGTGGCAAGTTAGGTGCCTCCGCTGCGAGATGGGCCTCCCCGGGGCAGTTGGTGACCTAGCTTAGATGGTGCAGCTCCCCACATAGGTAGAGCTGTGCCCCAGGGCAGATGGGTGTGGTAGTAGTCTATGATGGCGGGCGCAGGCGAATAACTGAGCGACACAGGGATGCAGTCTCAAGGTTTTTACTCACTGTTGCAGGTTCCAGGGTAATATGACATGCCAGTGACCGCCTTTGGAGTGCTGGGGCTTTACTGTAATGGGTTCCAGCCGATCCCATGTAGTTCAGAGGTTGAGTCAGGTGCACCTTCCTTAAGTGTACCTTCCCTGGTCATCTTCCTGCACTTACTTCACCCTCCTGCCTTGCGCCCTCGTTCTCTGAACCCTGTGCTAGTGCCCGTGGACCCTGTTGGGTGGTGGGAAACTCTATCCCTTGGTCCATTTGGGTCACATTCCAGCGAATTTGTGTGCGGATGTGGCTTTGATGCTTGCAGTCACCTCAGCCGCTGGTTTTACTAGTGGAGTATGTAGGTTCTTCTTCTCTAGCCTAGGGACCAGTCTCCGCGTTGAGACTAAGTCCTTCCACCTGTAGATTATATGTGGAACAAGGCCACGAGAGATTATGGCACTCCCATGGTCTCTAGGACCCCTTCTGTCTGTACCTGGGCAAAGCAGTACCAGCTCCAGGCCTCGGGTCTTCTCTCCTCCACTACTCCTTTCCTTCTTTCTCCACACTCCACCACTGACTGACTGAATCTGTTCCCACTAGTAAGTCTCCACCCCCGGCTTGGCTTCAGGTATAATCATGCCCTTGCCATGTCTGATGAGGTGTTACTAAGTGAGGGTGTTATGCTTTACGTAAACCGGTTGTGACCTCCTTCTTACCCAAGATGAAATACCACACCTCTGGCTGAGGTGCAGTACCTCTGTGGTGACTGAAGCCTCAGGGGCGCCACATATTTCTCTTTTTATGTCTTGCAGGTTCCCTTTTGTGGACTACATCGGATTTGTTGGTCTACTTTGAATCTGCATGTTTTTTTCTTTTAATAGATGAACCAGGGCAAGAGTTGGGAAGTATATTTTAGAATATAATATTATTGTAGTTTTTTTTGCATTTGCATAGGTGTCCCAAGCCTATTGCTGGGAAGCACCAAGTATTTAAATAGATCCTATTACCTATGTGTTGAGTGTGTTGGTCCAGCTTGTTTGCTGTGGTCTACCAGTGCCCAGTACCAGTTCTGCATGTAACCAGCTGCGAGTCTGCTGTGTCTACCCTGTCCATGTCTGTGGACCCAACCTGTCTGTGTCCCTGTGTCCTGGTACCAGCCTCTATCCTTCACCCGTTCCGATGTTCTTAGCCTGATGTCCTGTGCCTGGTGATCTGTGCCTGAAGACCTAGATCCTGATGATCAGAGTTCCTCCTGCAGTCCTGTGCCAGATGACAGCCTGAAGATCTGTGTCTGATGTCCTGTGCCTGGAGATCCGTGCCTGATGATCTGTACGTTGAATGCTGGAGTCCTTCCTGATGTCCTCTGCCAGATCACCTGTGCCTGATGACCCATGTCGAAAGTTCTGTACCTGCCTGTATCTGTACTTCTCACATCTGTGCCACCCCTGCAGCGGTCGAACCGCTCGGATCCGGGGGCTGTCGCGGCTGTGGCTCGAGGTTCTCCGGACCCGGGGGCTCGCGGCCACTCTCAAATGGAAAAAGGGGGGCTATTTACAGGGAAAAGAGTTTGTGACGCCACCCGTGGTGCGCGGTAACGGGGAGTACCGCCACTGCCGATGGGAGTACCCGGGGGAGATGGAGTGGGGCAGCCGGATGACGCTTTCCTCCACGGGTAGGGAAAGGCCCTGGGACTCTAGATGCAGGGGAATGCTGGTGCAGGGGAGCGCAGGACTAGTGGAAAGCAGGGGAGGACCATGTGCTCACTCAGACAGCAACGGTGATGAAAAGCAGACGCTGACAACAAGGTGAACCAAGTGTCTGGGTGCCGCTGCCCTCTTGGGGGGAGCCCGTCCGGGTATCCGTCCCCTACAGTACTGCCGGGTGATCCGGAGCCTGCCTCCGTGCACAAATTGGAAGTGTTCTGATGGCCCGCTGGCATAAAGCTGTCCGGGCCCCGCTCTCCACTGTTGGTAGAGGAGCTGTGCTCTCAAGAACTCACGCTTGGGATTTCTGTGGGCTGCGTGGGTTGGAAAGCCTTATCCCCCTTGTTGCGCTAGTGCCCCTGATCTCTGAGCTTCATGGGGATAGTCCATAAAGTCACTATCCTCCGCAGGTTAATTGCCGGGTTGCCTGAAGCTACTCCCCGACCTAGGGTCCAGTACCCTGCCGTGCTTTTGGTCCCAAACCGGTTATTCGACTAGAGCTGCTGACCGTCCTCCAAGACTAGGTCTAGGCACCCAGTCCCAATACACCGCGACCGGGTCTCCGACTCCTCCGGGCCCAGACCAGCGTCTGCAACCCAACCTTCAACTCCGTGGGAGCCACATGCTCCCCTAGCTCCTCACTGCTCGAGGGCTACCACTCCACTCTTTGCGTTCCTTGAGCCGACTTCTTTGTCACCTCCCACCAGTCTGCCTGACCCCTAGGTGGGCAGCCCTATTCCAGCTCAGCAGCCCACTGGTGTGTCTGACAGGGTGTGGTGTGAAGTGTGATTGGAATTTTATCGCTGATGGAGGCAGTATTGTAAGTTAGGAACCCAGAACTATGGGGGGTTGAGGGCTGCACTGGGAGGTAAAGAGCGTGCAGTACCCTGTGACGCCTTGACTAGTCCAGGGGCGTCACACATCCATTCTGTGTTCCTTTTTCTGCCCAGCTTGTTCTGCCAGTTCTGTCCTGTCCGTTATCTGCCCCCGGTCCTGCTGTCACCCATCTCTGCTCAGCTGCGACAATGTCGGTTACTACCATGGGAATGGTATATGGCATCTACTTGGTAGGCACTTATTCAAGCCCCTCCCACATCAAGGTAACCCCGGGTGCCACCAGGTTTAATGGGTCCACTTCTGCTTGCTGCCTCATCATTGATGAGCGTTACAACCTGTCATCTTAAGAACTCTGCAAAAGGGGAAAAAAAAGGTCATTACAATAACAATAAGCTCACCTGCATGTAAATATGATTTTATTAAGGACAAAATACAATAAACCATGATTAAAATCAATTAAATTAAAATCAATTAAATTAAATATATACCATATTTTTGGACTATAAGACGTACATTTTTCCCCCAAATGTTGGGGGAAAGTGGGGGGTGCGTCTTATAGTCTGAATGTAGGGCTGCGGGGAATGAGGGTGCTGTGGTGGAGCGGGTCATCGGCGGCACGAGCAGGCTGCAGCAGCGCCTGCCGTGACTACGTGCGCCCGCTCATTTCATATGCATGCTCATCCTCCCGCCCATCATCTCTCAGCACTGAAGCCGGCGCTGACAGGAGGGCGGGATGATGGGCGGGGGTGCATGCATAATAAACAGCAGGCCCGCGTGATCACCTCTGGCAACTACAGCCTGGAGTGATCATGTGCGGCTGTATTTATTTGCCCCCGAGCATCATCATTAGCACGGGGGCAGTGAATAAGTATATTCACCCGTCACCGTTCCCTGCAGCACTGCGATGTCTTCCTGTCTGCTGGCCGCTGATCTGTGTAGAGAGCGGTGAGCACAGTGATGACGTCATCGCTGTGCGCGCTCTCCACACACATCAGCGGGCAGGCAGACAGGAGGACATTGCGATGCTGCAGGGGAACGGCTCACACAGGTCAGCGGCGCAGCTGCTGACACAGAGAGGAAGATGATCGATGCTGCATGGAGTGAGGAAAAGTGAGTATAAACGTTTTTTTTTTTCTGTGCCGTAGGATACAGGCCATATAGCAGGATGGGGTATATAGCAGGATGAGCGCATATATCAGGATGGGGGTATATGAGCAGGATGGGGGTATTTATCAGGATGAGGGTATATAGCAGGATGGGGGTATTTATCAGGATGGGGGCTATACCAGGATGAGGGACATATATACAAGGATGGGGATCATATACAAGGCAGGAGAATCATTACCAGGATGGGGTACCTTAGTAGAGACTTTGGGGACAGTACCCCCATAACAGTCTCAGCAGCAGATCCTTGCCCCATAACAGTATGTCATGACCTAATTTTTTGCTTAAAATTTTATTTTCCTACTTTCCTCCTCTAAAACCAGGGTGCGTCTTATGGTCCAGTGCGTCTTAGGCTATGTGCGCACGTTGCGTAAATACATGCAGTTACGCTGCGCTTTGTAGCGCAGCGTAACTGCATGCATCCTGCGTCCCCTGCACAGTCTATGGAGATTGTGCAGGGGCCGTGCGCAGGTGGCGTCTTGGAGCGCAGCGCTTCGGCTGCTGCCCGAAGCGCTGCGTTCTAAGAAGTGACATGTCACTTCTTCCGTGCGCTTTGCCAGCAGCTCCTGCTCTGTCTATGGGAGGAGCTGCAGGCAGAGCGCATGGAATCGGCTTTTTTTTTTTCTCTACGGACATTTTCTGCAGCGATTTGAAGCGCACGTGTGCTCTTCAGATCGCTGCAGAAATATCTGCAGGGCTAGTACGCAACGTGCGCACATAGCCTTATAGTCCGAAAAATACGGTATGTGAATATGTATGTAAAATTCTAAAATAACTAGGCTCTTATAGGTAATATATCCAGTCAGCAAGTAGAAGTGCAGCAAATATAATATATATGTATTGCTAATCTCTGAATGAGGTACAATCAAAGATGACTGATAAACTGCAAATATCTATGTGTCGCGGGCGGAGGAGGGGACGCTGCGCTCACCCACTGCTCGGGTCCGGCTGCTGTTGCTACTGCTCGGTGGTGGCTCGAGCGGTGGGCCGGATCCCGGGGTCTCGAGCGGCGCTCCTCGCCCGTGAGTGAAAGGGGGGTGGTTTGGTTTAGGGATATTGTCCGTGACGCCACCCACGGTTGTGGTGAGGTTGTGACACCACCGCTGCTCTGGACGGGGATCCCGGGAGCGATGACAGGGAGCAGCTTGGATGTTGGTTCTCCCCTCCGTGGGTAGGGGGGTTGGTTGTCCCGGGGCCCGGTGAGGGGTAGGGATGTAGGGCAGGCGGGTTACGGGGCCTGGTGAGGTGCGGGGTCGCGGGGGCAGCGCTGTGCCGCATGGCACAGTGGTACTCACTCAGCCAATGACAAATGCAAAGTCTCCGGTAAAACAAACGGCTGGATGGACGGGTCCCACAGATGGCTGCGGTGTTTCTCCTCCCGGCAGGTTGATGGTGACTGCCTTTCCCTGCACCTGTGTAGTGTGTACGGTTCCAATGGTTTCCCACTGGTAACCCGCTCCCCAGCTTGGATGGAGGCTGAGGGAGCCCCTTTTGCCCGCAGGCTCTGGCCCTGGGAACTGTAGCCTTGGCGGTGACTGTGTTTCCCTTTACGGTTTGAGCTGTTGCCTTCAATCGGGTCTTGGCTGCTGGGAAACCTCGAAGGTTCCCTTCACTAACGGATTTGACAATTCCAACAGCGACTCCTAGCCTTGTCGGGGTCCGTAAGCCCTGCCGGATGGTGCTGGCTTCTCTTTGTTCACCGGTCCGGTGCCGCCGGGCCACCGCCCGTCCACGGTCCTTACGGCTCACTCTAATCGGCCTCTCCTGCAGACGATCACCACCGTCTGCCAACCTTGCTGTACCGTCCGGGCCACACACCCGGACCACCTTCAGACTGCTCCTCTACCACTTTACTTCCTCTCTCTTCAAAACTCTAATCTGAACTCCTTCCTTTTCCCGCCTCCAGGACTGTGAACTCCTCGGTGAGCGGGACCAACCGTCTGGCCCACCCCCTGGTGTGGACATCAGCCCCTGGAGGAAGGCAACAAGGATTTTGTGTTTGCCTTCGGTGTGCCTAACCGGAGTGTGGGGTGTGTTGGTGTAGTTCTGTGACTACCTGGCTTGTCCAGGGCGCCACATATGCATAGCTGAGCAGTGTACAAAACTGCTCAAATCAGGTCCATAATATACAATAAAAAAAATCCAGAGAGATGTCATAAAGATGTCAGTCCTGAGGAAGGCGTCTCGCCGAAACGCGTTGTGGTATACATCTGCCATTCATCAGTGTGCACAAGCCGGTGTCTTTACTTGCAAAATGGATATTTTTTTTAATCAAGTTGAAATAAATAAAGAAGAATTTTTATTTATCCTTTTGGAGCCCAGCTGGATCTTTTCCATTGCTTTGTTCTATTATCCTCTCGGCTTGCTGCCCTAATCTGTGCCGGACCATTGGATTTTAACAGGAGGATCTATTCAGGCTTGTCTCTGCAGTGGTGAGCGGTTTTCTGTTTTTTTTCTATATCTATAAAGATGTCAGTGGAGTGAAGCCCAACTCTAAGAACTGTATCACTTAAAAAAACAAAAACAAACTGTGTTGTAAATATATACAACCTGTAGTGTCTTGATTTCACCACCAGGTGGCACACAATTGCCTGTATCTCAAAATATATTATGTGTATTGTATTACTTACAGTATATCTTTAAAGGAGTTCTTGGGACTTTAACCTTGGTGACCTATCCTTAGGCTAGGCCATCAATGTGTGATCAGTGAGCGTGCAACACCCGGCACACCTGCCGATTAGCTGTTCCCTGTGCCGCCACTGACTGGAACTACTTAGTTGAGTAGCTGCACGGCATCATAAGATGGTAAAATCAGTCAGTTGTCTCAAGACCTGCGCAACCTTAATGTTGCACAACATACTGATGGCATTGACTACAGACGAAATTTTAAATGACTGAAGGTTCCAGTGAGCACTGTTGAAACCATAATCTGGTGTTGTGGTTAGAATTTAGGTTGATGCCATTCACAGAATTACACATGTTTAGATTCTATCTCAGTTCACAACAACAACAGAACAGGTTCATCTACCGCTACTCCAGCGTAAATGTCTAGTCTGAAAACGTCTGCATATTACCTCCAAAACACCATACTAAAAGTGAAGTTTGGAGGGGGAAAAATCATGGTGTGGGTCTGTTTTTCAGCATATGGCACTGGCAAACTTCATAAAATTTAAGGAAGGATGAATGGACATGTCAGCAAGACAATGTCAAACACACAGCCAAGGAAACTCTCAAGTGGTTTCAGAGAAAGAAAATAGAGCTGCTAGAATGTCCCACAGATCACATGTCCTGCATGCAATTAAAAAATTATGGAACAAACTAAAACTCAGAGATCATAGAAGGTGCCAATGGAAACTTCAGGATTTGAAGCGTGTTTGTGTGGAAGAGTGGGCCAAAATCATACCTGAGCAATGCATCTAGCTACTGTCTCCATACAGGAGGAATCTTGAAGCTGTCATTACTAACAAAGGCTTTTGTATGAAATATTAAATACATTTCAGTGAGCGTCTTCACTATTTTTTTTCCCTATGTCATTATTACATCTCTAAATGTATGGACATCTTCAGTTTGAATTTTTTGCCTGTGAGGAGTGGATGGGGTTTTACCAACATCTGGTGAGAAATTAATGTCAATAGCACCTTTAAACATATATTTCCTTAGTAAATTGGTGACGTGTTCAATACTTATTTCATCTGTTTTCCTATTTTCCTTAAGAAGTAATTAGCAATTGTGCTTCTGCAGGCTTCAGCTGTTAAGGCCCCGTCACACTAAGCAACATCGCTAGCAACATCGCTGCTAACGAACAACTTTTGTGACGTTGCTAGCCATGTTGCTGTGTGTGACATCCAGCAACAACCTGGCCCCTGCTGTGAGGTCGTTGGTTGTTGCTGAATGTCCTGGGCCATTTTTTAGTTGTTGCTGTCCCGCTGTGAAGCACAGATCGCTGTGTGTGACAGCGAGACAGCAACAACTAAATGTGCAGGCAGCAGGAGCCGGCTTCTGCGGAGGCTGGTAACCAATGTAAACATCGGGTAACCAAGAAGCCCTGTCCTTGGTTACCCGATATTTACCTTTGTTACCAGCCTCCTCCGCTCTCACTGTCAGTGCCGGCTCCTGCTCTGTGCACATGTAGCTGCAGGACACATCGGGTTAATTAACCCGATGTGTGCTGTAACTAGGAGAGCAAGGAGCCAGCGCTAAGCATTGTGCGCTGCTCCCTGCTCTGTGCACATTTAGCTGCAGCACACATCGGGTTAATTAACCCGATGTGTGCTGTAACTAGGAGAGCAAGGAGCCAGCGCTCAGTGTGCACTGCTCCCTGCTCTCTGCACGTGTAGCTCCGTGCGGTGGTAACCAAGGTAAATATCGGGTTGGTTACCCGATATTTACCTTAGTTACCAAGCGCAGCATCTTCCACGCGGCGCTGGGGGCTTGTCACTGGTTGCTGGTGAGCTCACCAGCAACTCGTGTAGCGACGCTCCAGCGATCCCTGCCAGGTCAGGTTGCTGGTGGGATCGCTGGAGCGTCGCAGTGTGACATCTCACCAGCAACCTCCTAGCAACTTACCAGCGATCCCTATCGTTGTTGGGATCGCTGGTAAGTTGCTTAGTGTGACTGGACCTTTAGCGTCCCTAGCAGTGGACATGCTGTGGCCACTTCATTTACTGTATAAATATCCACGTTCCATGATAATATTGAAATGAAGCCCGCAGTTGTGACTTGGCTTAGACGATAAAGGCCAACAATGTTGGAGGTCCACAGTGCTATAAAATGATAATCTTACCATACAGCGTTTTCACAGTGACATCATGAAACCGCTACAGAACCACAAATTGCAACACAATCCCATTCTAAAGAAGAAGAATAAAACCATTGTCTAGAAAAAGCTACTGAAGTCTTTTCTAAATAATTGCCTAAAAAAAAAAATCCCATTTAGTCTGTTAGTAAATGCTTTGCTAATCATTTGTTACTTCCTACATTCATGCCAAACCTTTGATTTTCGTAATAGTTTTTATAGCATTGTAATTTGTCTTTTTTGTTTACATAAGATTAGAGTGGATCCAAGAAGACGAAAGTGTTCTCTTTTGAATCCACTCCTGTGTTTGATGCAAAAAAACTTCCCTGAAAAACTACATGTGTAATTTCTACATTCCAGTCATAGATTTGAGTCCTGAAGTATTTGCAGAGTTACACTGTGGAATATTTTAATAACGCTGACAATAATAATTTTACTGTATTACGCTGACAATACCAATTATACAAACAATCAGGGGCGTAACGATCGCGGTCGCAGAGGTCGCCACTGCGACCGGGCCCGCAGGGTTATAGGGGCCCGGCAGCCGCTCTGCAGAGCCGGCTGCCGGGCCCCTATGTGTAGTACCACTATGTAGTGGCCGACTGCGCGACCATAAGGGGGCCGGCCTGTGAGTCAGGGGGGCCCAGTGTCTGCAGGGGGCAGAGGGGCCCCTGACCTGGAGAGGCCACCAGGCGTTCCTGACCTGCTGCAGAGGAGATGTGCTCCTGCACGGCAGACGGAAACCATCCCTACCAGGACCTGCGATGATGTCACGCCCATGTGACTGTGTGGGAGGAGACACAGGATGCCGGGGAGAAAGCAGGAGAAGATACTTCGAACACATGAGTGGTAATGAGAAAAGAGGGGACATGAGGGGAGGGGGGGTGCAGGGTGAGTGGGATATGAGGGCTGCAGACTGTGACAGAAGCATGTGAAGGGTGCAGAGTGTTTGAGAGGGGTAAGTTGGGGTACAGGCAGGGTGAGATATGTGGGTCAGGGTGTGTGTGTGTGATATGGGGGTGCAGGCTGTATAGGGAGCAGGGTGTGTGACATATGGGGGCAGGGGCATAACTACCGCAGTCGCAGGGGTCAGAAGGAGCTGAGAGGTACTTGTTTTTTTATTTTGCTGGCTGCATGACACATATAGGATCGGGGAAGCTGCCTGCATGACACATGGAGACCCTGGGGGGGCTGGCTGCATGACACATAGAGGCCCTGGGGGGGCTGGCTGCATGACACATAAAGGCCCTGGGGGGGCTGGCTGCATGACACATAGAGGCCCTGGGGGGAGGGGGGGCTGGCTGCATGACACATGGAGGCCCTGGGGGGGGGCTGGCTGCATGACACATAGAGGCCCTGGGGGGGGGGGGCTGGCTGCATGACACATAGAGGCCCTGGGGGGTGGGGGCTGGCTGCATGACACATAGAGGCCCTGGGGGGGCTGGCTGCATGACACATAGAGGCCCTGGGGGGGCTGGCTGCATGACACATAGAGGCCCTGGGGGGGCTGGCTGCATGACACATAGAGGCCCTGGGGGGGGGGCTGGCTGCATGACGCATACAGGCCCTGGGGGGGCTGGCTGCATGACACACATAGGCCCGGGGGAAGCTAGCTGCATTACACATGGAGGCCCTGGTGGGGCTGGCTGCATGACACCTGGTAGGGCTGGCTGCATGACACATGGAGGCCCTGGTGGGACTGGCTGCATAATACATGGAGGCCTGGGGGTGCTGGCTGCATGATACATGGAGGTCTATGGGACTGCATAATAAACATGAAGGACACCTTATACATAGACTATAGCAGCGCATTATACATGGAGGTCTATGGGGCTGCATTATAATACATATAGGACTATGGGGGCTACATTATAATATATGGAGGACTATGGAGGCTACCTTACACATTGTCTGTGGGGGTGCAGTATAAAGCATGGGGGACTGTGGTGCAGTATAACATATGGAGAACTATGGGAAATGCATTATAATACATGGATGACTATGGGGGTGCATTCTAATATATAAAGGGTTATGTGGGACCCTTTATACTATATGGAAGGCTATGTGGGGGCCATTATAGTATTTGGAGAACTATATATGAGGGAGGAAAAAGATACAAGTATGGAATGGGAATGTTTTGTGCTGAGGGAAAAGGGCTCTTTCCCATGCTCTGCTATACATCTCTCAGCACCCAGCTTTCCCATGCTCTGCTATACATCTCTCAGCACCCAGCTTTCCCATGCTCTGATATACATCTCTCAGCACCCAGCTTTCCCATGCTCTGCTATACATCTCTCAGCACCCAGCTTTCCCATGCTCTGCTATACATCTCTCAGCACCCAGCTTTCCCATGCTCTGCTATACATCTCTCAGCACCCAGCTTTCCCATGCTCTGCTATACATCTCTCAGCACCCAGCTTTCCCATGATCTGCTATACATCTCTCAGCACCTGGCTTTCCCATGCTCTGCTATACATCTCTCAGCACCCAGCTTTCCCATGCTCTGCTATACATCTCTCAGCACCCAGCTTTCCCATGCTCTGATATACATCTCTCAGCACCCAGCTTTCCCATGCTCTGCTATACATCTCTCAGCACCCAGCTTTCCCATGCTCTGCTATACATCTCTCAGCACCCAGCTTTCCCATGCTCTGCTATACATCTCTCAGCACCCAGCTTTCCCATGCTCTGCTATACATCTCTCAGCACCCAGCTTTCCCATGATCTGCTATACATCTCTCAGCACCTGGCTTTCCCATGCTCTGCTATACATCTCTCAGCACCCAGCTTTCCCATGCTCTGCTATACATCTCTCAGCACCCAGCTTTCCCATGCTCTGCTATACATCTCTCAGCACCCAGCTTTCCCATGCTCTGCTATACATCTCTCAGCAGCCAGCTTTCCCATGCTCTGCTATACATCTCTCAGCACCCAGCTTTCCCATGCTCTGCTATACATCTCTCAGCACCCAGCTTTCCCATGCTCTGCTATACATCTCTCAGCACCCAGCTTTCCCATGCTCTGCTATACATCTCTCAGCACCCAGCTTTCCCATGCTCTGCTATACATCTCTCAGCACCCAGCTTTCCCATGCTCTGCTATACATCTCTCAGCACCCAGCTTTCCCATGCTCTGCTATACATCTCTCAGCACCCAGCTTTCCCATGCTCTGCTATACATCTCTCAGCACCCAGCTTTCCCATGATCTGCTATACATCTCTCAGCACCCAGCTTTCCCATGATCTGCTATACATCTCTCAGCACCCAGCTTTCCCATGCTCTGATATGGGAAAGCTGGGTGCTGAGGGAAAGATGTATGACAGAGCATGGGAAAGCAGGGTGCTGATAGAGGGATTTTAGATCATGGGAAACCTGGGTGCTGTGGGTAAAAGCCAAGTGTCAGCATCATTATCCCGTACCCTAAGTGTTGTGTACATGGAGGGGGGCCCCGGTCCAAAGTTTGCACCAGGGCCCATCAAACTCTAGTTACGCCACTGCAACAATACTAACAATACTGATAATATTACTAATTCTGACAGTCCTGTCAATAGCATCAATATCAACTATACCAAAAGTACAGACTAAACCGACAGTACTGACAATACCGACATATCAACTATACAGACAATATCAACTATACAGACAATATCAATAATACCAGCAAGACCAATCATAATAATACCAACAATACAGACAATACTATCAGTACCTACAAAACAGAAATTTTTTCCAAATATACATGATTTTTTTTTTTTTTTGCTGAGACAATACCACATTAGTGATGCCCTTTTTTAGAAATTTTCTGGAAATTTTAAACATCAGGGTTCAGTTACATCTGCGTATAAAATGAGCAAGTGCAATGCGAGAAAAAAATTGTATTGCACTCGCACCAATGTTAATCCATAGAGCAGAACACATCTGCTAGTTTTCCCTCTGCAAACCTCTGCATGCGGGGCAAATCGCAGCATGCAGCGAGTGGCAACGTACCTTGGCAATACAAGTCAATGGGTGCAAAAAAAACGCACTGCACACGGATAGCACATGGACAGAGTTTTTAACATGGAGTTTTACATTAAGTCAAAAGCTAGAAAGATATAAAGAGCTGTGGAATTAATAGCGCTATATAAATGAATAAATATTATTATATATTATTATATATAGCTGGATAGACAGATGAGAAAACAATAGGAACAACATATAGAATAATATCGGGTGCAAGGCTATCAACAGACCTTAAATTCCATTGACAACAATATAAATTAAAAAAGGATAGCAGCACTCCAAAATATGAATGAAAAAAGTAGACTTTATTAGCCCATATGGTGTGGTCATAGGGGCTAATAAAGTCCACTTTTTTCATCCATATTTTGGAGTGCTGCTAACCTTTTTTCATTCATTCATTCATTCGGATAGATATAGATAGATAGATAGATAGATAGATAGATAGATAGAACTGAATTAATAATGGGTGGGCATCTATCATACATCTCCATTACTAATCCAGGAGTTAAAAAAAGAAAAATCAATTTTATTTGGACAAACACCCCCCAACTACAGCTCTTTTATCACAACTTTTTTAAAAAAAAAAGTCCGACGTAATCCATACTGATGACCCAAAATGTTCCCCAAAAATGAAGCTGAAAGACACAAAAAAGAAAATTATTAAAAAAAGACAAACAAGAGTCACCCTCATGTACCAATTTATTTCCCTGGAAAATCCCTAATCCATGTCCGCTGTAATCCAATAAGGGGGTTCCATGATGTCCGCAGACTCACTGTCTCAGTCACTGGAGAACAGAACATTCCCCACTGGCTGGGAGAGTATTTACTGCAGCCTCACACACTGCTGTATGAGAAGCATTGCAGTGAACTGAGATGATTTCCATTGCAGCCTATGGAGAACACAACATTCTCTATAGGCTGGAACAGCAGCCACTGTAGACTCTCACACTGTGCTATGTGAGAACCAGGGCAGTGAACTGCGATGACCTCATGAGGGCACCGCAGATCACAGCATGTGGGTCGCACAGTAGCGTGTGAACCGCCGTGGGCAGTGACAATTGGTGACATCATGAGCTCACCACAGTTCACTGCCCGTGGCAGCTCTCACACAAAGTAGCATGAAAGCAGG
Organism: Anomaloglossus baeobatrachus; assembly: GCF_048569485.1. Classification (NCBI taxonomy): domain Eukaryota; kingdom Metazoa; phylum Chordata; class Amphibia; order Anura; family Aromobatidae; genus Anomaloglossus; species Anomaloglossus baeobatrachus. The sequence goes on from NC_134353.1 coordinate 334,236,120, forward strand.
CGGCTGTGATGAGCGGTTCATCATATAAGCTCAGGTTCGAGCCCCCTAAGAGGACTTATAAAAGTATAGGGGAAAGAAAGTTTGAAAAACCTGAGAAAAAAAAAACCCCAACCGCAAAAATTCAACCCACGCGTTTTCCCCCAGTAAAAATAAGGTTAACCCATTTTACCGCTAAGCCTGGCTTTTACCTTCAAGACCAGGCCATTTTTTTCATTCTGACCAGTGTCACTTTGACAGGTTATCACCCTGGAACACTTCAATGGATCATATTGTACTTCATGATAGAGGTACACTTAAATCAATATTTTTTGTGTTTATTTGTGAATATATCAGAAATGTAGCAATTTTGTTTTCCCATTTTCAAACTTTGAATTTTTATGTCCTTAAATCTGAGAATTATGTCACACAAAATAGTTAATAAATTACATTTCTCACATGTCTACTTTAGATCAGCACAATTTTTGAAACATCATATTTTTTGTTATGTAGTTAGAAGGGTTCAAAGTAAATCAGCAAATTTTTTATTTTTCCATTAAAATTTACAAAATAATTTTTTCTCGGGAACACATCACATATGAAAAGACTTTGAGAAGCCTAGGTGACAGAAAATGACACCATTCTGAAAATTACTCACCTCACACTGCTCAAAACCACATCCAAGAAGTTTATTAACCCTTTAGGTTATTCACAGGAATATATAACCCCACATGCAGTCTGAACCCTCATATGTACCCTGACATGTAGCCTGCACCCCTATATGTAATTCCACATACAGTTTGCACCCCCATATGTACCCCATATATGCCCCCACATACTGCCTCCACACCCATATGTACCCCCACATGTACCCTGTACCCCCATAAATGTCCCCACATACTGCCTGAACCCCCATATATACCCCCACATACATCCTACACCCCCATATGTACCCCCACATACAGCTATCACCCCCATATATAGCTTGAACCCCCATATATACCCCCACATACAGCTTGCACCCCCATGTACTGTATACCTACCCCCACATACAGCCTGTAACCCCATATACACCCCCACATACAGCCAGCTCCCCCATATATACCCTCACATACAGCCTGCACACACAGCCCCCTCTTCTCTCTAGCGCTGATGCCTAGTTACCGGTCACCAGCTCCACTTCTGCTATTTCATGCCTTCGAAATCATCTCACTTGCTCTCTGAATTATGGCTCCGCCAATAAGTCACGTTGTCATGACGTCATCACAGGTTCTTCACCTGTATGATTAATCTTCTTCCTCCGGGCAGAGAGCTGATCAGTCTCCACTGCACATGAACACACCACTCGTCCAAATAAAGATGACAGTTTTCATTTCATAACGAGTCTAGCGGAGGTAAGAAGAGGGAAGTGTAAAAAAGGAAAAAAAAATTAAAGAAAAGATTTTTCCTTCATCATGGCGCCGCCCCCGCAACCTGCCGCCCCAGGCACCCACCTGTGCCTAATGGCAAATACGGCCCTGGTTGACTATGTAATTAATTCATTATCTAGCAACCAACTGAATATATGAGGGCACCCTTCTCCTACTGGGATTTCCACCAGCAATAAGGTATATGAGCATTAAAGAGAGAAAAAGATTGCGGGACAACAGGGATCAACCAGAATATTGTGTAAATGATGAATTTTTATTAATACAAATCTCATAACCGCCCTTTTCTTTGTGCAATTAAAATAGTTTTTCTAATGTCTGCTGTTGAACATCTGATTTAGGGCACATCATGGATGAGCACGGATATTCAGATTGCATATTCACTATCTTGTGCACAAATGGACCATTTCAGAATGCTCTATCCAAAAGCGTTGGAAGTCGGTTCGCATTGCCTGAAGCACTACTTCCCCTGCTGCCATTTCTCATGGTGGTTTACACTTTACCCATTCACCAAGACCTGGAAACACACATGGTGGTGGAGTCGGCCTACTCCTGTCCCCACAATGCACTTTCCAGGTCATCCCCCCAGCTCCATCACTCTCATTCCCATCCTTCGAGGTCCACACCATCAGGCTCTTACATCCCCTCTCCCTCAGAGTAACTGTCATATACCGTCCACCAGGCTCGCCCACCCAGTTCCTTGACCACTTTTCAGCCTGGCTGCCACACTTCATGTCCTCAGAGTTACCAACCCTTATCCTAGGAGACTTTAACATCCCGATAAACAGCCCCTCCTCCCCATCTGCATCCCAGCTTCTATCTCTCACCACCTCCCTTGGCCTCTCATAGCTCTCATCCTCTGAGACACATAAAGAAGGTAACACCCTTAACCTGGTCTTTATCCGCATCTGCTCAATCTCTGACTTTGACAACTCACCTCTTCCCCTCTCTGACCACAACATCCTCTCCTTCAAGCTCACAAACCCTTGCCCATCCCAGCACACCCCCACCTATCACATATTGAGAAACCTGCAAGCCATTGACTCTCAGACACTTACAGACTTTCTACACTCATCACTGTCCCCTATCTCCTCACTTTCCTGTCCTGATCTGGCTGTAAAGCACTACAATGACACACTCAGGAGTACACTAGACCAAGTAGCGCCCCTCACCTTCAGAGAGACCAAACAGACTAAAACAGCCCTGGCTCACATCCCAAACTCTATTTCTTCAGCAGTGCTCCAGGAGTGCCGAACGCCTATGGAGGAAAACCCGCACACCAGAAAACTTCATCCACTACAAGTTCATGTTAAGGACCTACAACTATTCTCTTCACCTCGCCAAACAGACCTACTTCACCGCCCTTATTTCCTCACTTGTCAACAATCCAAAAAAGCTCTTTGACACCTTTCATTCCCTCCTCAGTACCAAAGCACAGACCCCTATAACAGACCTTCGTGCTGATGACCTGGCCTCGTATTTCACAGAGAAAATAGAAAACATCCGCCAAGAGATCAGCTCCCAGCCACCAAGTGTTGTGAATCCCATCCCTCCCCACATCCCATCCAGCTCACTTTCCACATTTGACCCAGTCAAAGAGGAGGAAGTCTCCAGGCTCCTATCCTCCTCTCGTCCTACCATTTGCCCTACTGATCCCTTTCCCTCACACCTACTCCAGTCCCTCTCTCCGGTTGTCACCACTCACCTAACTAAAATCTTCAATCTCTCTCTCTCTTCTGGTATCTTCCCCTCCTCCCTCAAACACTCTATCATAACTCCATTATTAAAAAAAACTTCTCTTGATCCATCCTGCACAAGCAACTACAGACCAGTCTCCAATCTCCCCTTCATCTCGAAACTCTTGGAGCGCCTGGTCTACTCTCCTCTCACCCGCTACCTTTCCACTCACTCTCTTCTAGATCCTTTACAGTCTGGCTTCCGCCCTTTACACTCAACAGAAACTGCCCTTGTCAAAGTGACCAATGACCTATTGACAGCAAAACGTAACGGTGACCACTCTCTGCTCATTCTTCTTGACCTTTCTGCTGCCTTCGACACTGTTGACCACCATCTCCTTCTCTCTATGCTCCATTCTATCGGCCTAAAGGACACTGTTCTTTCCTGGTTCTCTTCCTATCTTTCTGGCCGCTCTTTCAGTGTATCATTTGCTGGCTCCACATCTTCTCCTCTTCCTCTCACTGTTGGGGTCCCTCAAGGTTCAGTCCTTGGCCCTCCTCTTTTCTCCCTCTACACTGCCCCAATTGGACAGACCATCAGCAGATTTGGCTTTCAGTACCATCTTTATGCTGATGACACACAGCTATACACCTCATCCCCTGAGCTCACCCCCGCTGTACTACAGAACATAAGTGACTGCCTGACTGCAGTTTGCAATATCATGTCTGCTCTCTATCTGAAACTTAACCTTTCCAAAACTGAACTTCTTCTTTTTCCTCCATCTTCCAACCTTCCTAAACCTGACATCTCCCTCTCTGTGTGTGGCACAACGATAAATCCTAGGCAGCAAGCCCGCTGTCTGGGTGCTATACTTGACACTGATCTCTCCTTCACCTCCCATATACAATCTCTTGCCCGCACCTGCCGCTTGCACCTCAAGAACATCTCTAGAATCCGCCCCTTTCTCACAATGGAAATGACAAAAACCCTCACCGTGGCCCTGATCCACTCTCGCCTTGACTACTGTAACTCTCTATTAATCGGTCTCCCCCTGACTAGACTCTCTCCTCTACAGTCCATGCTTAATGCAGCAGCCAGGGTCACCTTTCTGGCTAACCGCTACTCGGATGCCTCTGCTCTGTGCCAGTCATTGCACTGGCTGCCCATATATCACAGGATCCAATTCAAACTGCTTGTTCTCACCCACAAAGCCCTCCACAGTGCAGCACCCCCCTACATCTCCACCCTCCTCTCTGTCTATCACCCCACCCGTTCTCTACGCTCTGCAAGTGACTTTTGACTAACATCCACACTAATTCGAACCTCCCACTCCCGGATACAAGACTTCTTCCGAGCTGCACCAACCCTCTGGAACGCTCTACCCCAAGAAGTTAGGACAAATCACAACTTACTCAGCTTCAGATGCACCCTAAAGATGCATCTTTTTAGGGCAGCCTATCACACTCCCTAATCAAATTCAATTCACATAGTCCCTCTACAACTTCTCACAACATAACTCCACATCAAACTCCATGGCACCCAAAGGCCTCTCAAGGCTCTGGCCCACTGGTCCAGGAAACCATTATCTAGCCCCCATTTTCGTGAGATGGCTGGATTGTCATTGTAAATAAACACTTGTACCTTGTCCCTCCCCCCATCTCATTGTAGATTGTAAGCTCTCACGAGCAGGGTTGTGTGTGTGTGTTTTTTTTCCCTCTAAATATTGTATTTTCTATAACTGTTACTTGTTTGTATATGATCCTCCTGAATTGTAAAGCGCTGCGGAATATGTTGGCGCTATAGAAATAAAGATTATTATTATTATTATTACTTGGGGGCCCTGGTAGAGCTGAGATGTTGCAATTAATCAAATTGTCCCATAGCATAGTCCACAAGTCATAGTACATCCTGGGATTCGTGGTTGTGTATTGCCAGTGGTAATTTTCCATCAACAGAACACCAACATTTAGAAATAACATTGCCCTTACTTGACTTCTGGAGGTCCAACGGTATGTTGAGATGTACTGTTCAAAAAGGCTTTATGGGTATTGCTTTTATGTTAAAGTTATGGGGCCTGCAGGATGTAACAAAAGACTTTGTAGTAAAACAGATTGTTAAAGGCTGGAAAAAGAAAAACCGATTTGGTATTTGTTGACCTGTATTTTTGGTGTGTTGGCTTTGGTAAAAAAAAATACAGTTGTTTTGAAGCCAGAATATTTGAGGCTGCATTTTTCACTGGTTATTATGCAATGGTCAATTAGTTGCACCTAGTGAAAAACTCACAGGAGGTTTACAAGTCAGTGACATGGTAGGAATTGATGGAAGGCTAAAAATCCACATATGTAAGTCTAAGATGGATCGAAGATGTAGAGATATTTGGCTAACAGTTAACACTTTGGGTGGCCAATATTGCCCTGTCCAGTTGGTAAAAGATTTCATGGCAATACTTCCATCTGTTCTGCAATTTTTGGTACATGAATCTGGTGTTTTTCTAACACGTTATCAATTTAAAGGGAGCCTGTCACCAGATTTGCGGCCACCACCAATGGGCTCTTATATACACTATTCTAACATGCTGTATATGAGAGCCCAGGCCGCTGTGTAGAACATAAAAAAACACTTTATAATACTTGCCTAGAAGGTTGCTGCGGTGCAGACTGGTCGAATGGGCATCTCTGTTCTCCAGGACCGGTGCCTCCTCTTTCGGCCATCTTTGTCCTCATTCTTCTGAAGCCGGCGTGCATGACGCGTCCTACATCATGCATACAGGCCGGTATTGAGGTCCTGCGCAAAAAATAATGGAAAAATATTTGCCACAAAAATGTTGTTTTATCTACAAACTAAAGTAGGCAAAAAAAGTAGATGTTTATTATTGCCGCATCGGCAACAACCCAAACTATAAAACTGTATCATAACCCATACGATGAATAGCATTTAAGGAAAAAAAAAAAAATAAACATGTCAGAAATTTTCAAAAAAGGATCAAAAAGTGATTAAAAAAAAATTGGTATCACTTTAACCATTATTTTGTCTCGAAAAGAATGCGCCCCACAAATTCTACATTTTTCTAAGTGTAGCCCATATAATCAGTTGAGTTTGAGACTCCTGCACTAAAGGGTTACCTGCTATCTGACATTTAATTCTTGGTAGCAAATCTAATCACTAGAGTTGAGCGCGGTTCGTGGTTCGTGGTTCTCCAGTTCTAGGCTCGAGTGATTTTGGGGCATGTTCTAGATCGAACTAGAACTCGAGCTTTTTGCAAAAGCTCGATAGTTCTAGAAACGTTCGAGAACGGTTCTAGCAGCCAAAAAACAGCTAAATCATAGCTTGGTTTCTGCTGTAATAGTGTAAGTCACTCTGTGAATCAAACTATTATCACATTTCAGTGTATAGTGTGCGTGAACAGCGCCTTCAGATCACTGCTGTTTCTATAATGGCGATCGCCATTTTTTTTTTTTTTTCCTTGTCTTCCTTCCCTAAGCGCGCGCGTCTTGTGGGGCGGGCCAGCATGTCAGCCAATCACAGACACACACACAGCTAAGTGGACTTTGAGCCAGAGAAGCAACGGCATGTGTGATAGGATCTGCATGTCACATGTCCCTACATTATAAAACCGGACATTTTCTTCACGGACGCCATTATCTGCCTTCTGCGTCTTTGGTGTCAGACATCACTGTCGCAGCTCCGTCTTGAGTCCTATCGCTGATACAGCTGTATGCGCTGCATACACAGCGTTAGACAGCATAGGGAGAGCACTTTATAGCAGTCCTTTTAAGGGCTCAAACCGGCAGGGTCAGAGTTAAGGTGACAGGTCCTGAAAACAGCGCCAGCGTCTGTGCAGCCAAGGTCAGGGATTTCCTCCCTGCATTTCACCATTAGGAGGGAATAGAAAGGCAGGCTTCCATTCCTCTACCCAGAGCACCACAATCCTGCCACTGTACCCTCTTGTCCTCTGCACACTCCAACTCATAACTAAGCCATTATACTAGCAAACACTCAGTGTACCTAGTGGCATCCTATCTGTGGCTATTGGACTTTGCTATAGTCCCACTAGTGCAAAGACATTTGCAGAGCACGTCTGCCTGCGTTGCACACTCCAACTAATTATAACTAAGCCATTATACTAGCAAACACTCAGTGTACCTAGTGGCATCCTATACGTGGCTATTGGACTTTGCTATAGTCCCACTAGTGCCAAGACATTTGCAGAGCGCATCTGCCTGCGTTGCACACTCCAACTAATTATAACTAAGCCATTATACTAGCAAACACTCAGTGTACCTAGTGGCATCCTATACGTGGCTATTGGACTTTGCTATAGTCCCACTAGTGCCAAGACATTTGCAGAGCGCATCTGCCTGCGTTGCTCACGCCAACTAATTATAACTAAGCCATTATACTAGCACACACTCAGTGTACCTAGTGGCATCCTATACGTGGCTATTGGACTTTGCTATAGTCCCACTACTGCCAAGACATTTGCAGAGCGCATCTGCCTGCGTTGCACACTCCAACTAATTATAACTAAGCCATTATACTAGCAAACACTTAGTGTACCTAGTGGCATCCTATACGTGGCTATTGGACTTTGCTATAGTCCCACTAGTGCCAAGACATTTGCAGAGCGCATCTGCCTGCGTTGCACACTCCAACTAATTATAACTAAGCCATTATACTAGCACACACTCAGTGTACCTAGTGGCATCCTATACGTGGCTATTGGACTTTGCTATAGTCCCACTAGTGCCAAGACATTTGCAGAGCGCATCTGCCTGCGTTGCACACTCCAACTAATTATAACTAAGCCATTATACTAGCAAACACTTAGTGTACCTAGTGGCATCCTATACGTGGCTATTGGACTTTGCTATAGTCCCACTAGTGCCAAGACATTTGCAGAGCGCATCTGCCTGCGTTGCACACTCCAACTAATTATAACTAAGCCATTATACTAGCAAACACTTAGTGTACCTAGTGGCATCCTATACGTGGCTATTGGACTTTGCTATAGTCCCACTAGTGCCAAGACATTTGCAGAGCGCATCTGCCTGCGTTGCACACTCCAACTAATTATAACTAAGCCATTATACTAGCACACACTCAGTGTACCTAGTGGCATCCTATACGTGGCTATTGGACTTTGCTATAGTTCCACTAGTGCCAAGACATTTGCAGAGCGCATCTGCCTGCGTTGCACACTCCAACTAATTATAACTAAGCCATTATACTAGCAAACACTTAGTGTACCTAGCGGCATCCTATACGTGGCTATTGGACTTTGCTATAGTCCCACTAGTGCCAAGACATTTGCAGAGCGCATCTGCCTGCGTTGCACACTCCAACTAATTATAACTAAGCCATTATACTAGCACACACTCAGTGTACCTAGTGGCATCCTATACGTGGCTATTGGACTTTGCTATAGTCCCACTAGTGCCAAGACATTTGCAGAGCGCATCTGCCTGCGTTGCACACTCCAACTAATTATAACTAAGCCATTATACTAGCAAACACTTAGTGTACCTAGTGGCATCCTATACGTGGCTATTGGACTTTGCTATAGTCCCACTAGTGCCAAGACATTTGCAGAGCGCATCTGCCTGCGTTGCACACTCCAACTAATTATAACTAAGCCATTATACTAGCACACACTCAGTGTACCTAGTGGCATCCTATACGTGGCTATTGGACTTTGCTATAGTCCCACTAGTGCCAAGACATTTGCAGAGCGCATCTGCCTGCGTTGCACACTCCAACTAATTATAACTAAGCCATTATACTAGCAAACACTCAGTGTACCTAGTGGCATCCTATACGTGGCTATTGGACTTTGCTATAGTCCCACTAGTGCCAAGACATTTGCAGAGCGCATCTGCCTGCGTTGCACACTCCAACTAATTATAACTAAGCCATTATACTAGCAAACACTCAGTGTACCTAGTGGCATCCTATACGTGGCTATTGGACTTTGCTATAGTCCCACTAGTGCCAAGACATTTGCAGAACGCATCTGCCTGCGTTGCACACTCCAACTAATTATAACTAAGCCATTATACTAGCAAACACTTAGTGTACCTAGTGGCATCCTATACGTGGCTATTGGACTTTGCTTTAGTCCCACTAGTGCCAAGACATTTGCAGAACGCATCTGCCTGCGTTGCACACTCCAACTAATTATAACTAAGCCATTATACTAGCACACACTCAGTGTACCTAGTGGCATCCTATACGTGGCTATTGGACTTTGCTATAGTCCCACTAGTGCCAAGACATTTGCAGAGCGCATCTGCCTGCGTTGCACACTCCAACTAATTATAACTAAGCCATTATACTAGCACACACTCAGTGTACCTAGTGGCATCCTATACGTGGCTATTGGACTTTGCTATAGTCCCACTAGTGCCAAGACATTTGCAGAGCGCATCTGCCTGCGTTGCACACTCCAACTAATTATAACTAAGCCATTATACTAGCACACACTCAGTGTACCTAGTGGCATCCTATACGTGGCTATTGGACTTTGCTATAGTCCCACTAGTGCCAAGACATTTGCAGAGCGCATCTGCCTGCGTTGCACACTCCAACTAATTATAACTAAGCCATTATACTAGCAAACACTTAGTGTACCTAGTGGCATCCTATACGTGGCTATTGGACTTTGCTATAGTCCCACTAGTGCCAAGACATTTGCAGAGCGCATCTGCCTGCGTTGCACACTCCAACTAATTATAACTAAGCCATTATACTAGCACACACTCAGTGTACCTAGTGGCATCCTATACGTGGCTATTGGACTTTGCTATAGTCCCACTAGTGCCAAGACATTTGCAGAGCGCATCTGCCTGCGTTGCACACTCCAACTAATTATAACTAAGCCATTATACTAGCAAACACTCAGTGTACCTAGTGGCATCCTATACGTGGCTATTGGACTTTGCTATAGTCCCACTAGTGCCAAGACATTTGCAGAGCGCATCTGCCTGCGTTGCACACTCCAACTAATTATAACTAAGCCATTATACTAGCAAACACTCAGTGTACCTAGTGGCATCCTATACGTGGCTATTGGACTTTGCTATAGTCCCACTAGTGCCAAGACATTTGCAGAGCGCATCTGCCTGCGTTGCACACTCCAACTAATTATAACTAAGCCATTATACTAGCAAACACTTAGTGTACCTAGTGGCATCCTATACGTGGCTATTGGACTTTGCTTTAGTCCCACTAGTGCCAAGACATTTGCAGAACGCATCTGCCTGCGTTGCACACTCCAACTAATTATAACTAAGCCATTATACTAGCACACACTCAGTGTACCTAGTGGCATCCTATACGTGGCTATTGGACTTTGCTATAGTCCCACTAGTGCCAAGACATTTGCAGAGCGCATCTGCCTGCGTTGCACACTCCAACTAATTAGAACTAAGCCATTATACTAGCACACACTCAGTGTACCTAGTGGCATCCTATACGTGGCTATTGGACTTTGCTATAGTCCCACTAGTGCCAAGACATTTGCAGAGCGCATCTGCCTGCGTTGCACACTCCAACTAATTATAACTAAGCCATTATACTAGCAAACACTTAGTGTACCTAGTGGCATCCTATACGTGGCTATTGGACTTTGCTATAGTCCCACTAGTGCCAAGACATTTGCAGAGCGCATCTGCCTGCGTTGCACACTCCAACTAATTATAACTAAGCCATTATACTAGCACACACTCAGTGTACCTAGTGGCATCCTATACGTGGCTATTGGACTTTGCTATAGTCCCACTAGTGCCAAGACATTTGCAGAGCGCATCTGCCTGCGTTGCACACTCCAACTAATTATAACTAAGCCATTATACTAGCAAACACTTAGTGTACCTAGTGGCATCCTATACGTGGCTATTGGACTTTGCTATAGTCCCACTAGTGCCAAGACATTTGCAGAGCGCATCTGCCTGCGTTGCACACTCCAACTAATTATAACTAAGCCATTATACTAGCACACACTCAGTGTACCTAGTGGCATCCTATACGTGGCTATTGGACTTTGCTATAGTCCCACTAGTGCCAAGACATTTGCAGAGCGCATCTGCCTGCGTTGCACACTCCAACTAATTATAACTAAGCCATTATACTAGCAAACACTTAGTGTACCTAGTGGCATCCTATACGGGGCTATTGGACTTTGCTATAGTCCCACTAGTGCCAAGACATTTGCAGAGCGCATCTGCCTGCGTTGCACACTCCAACTAATTATAACTAAGCCATTATACTAGCAAACACTCAGTGTACCTAGTGGCATCCTATACGTGGCTATTGGACTTTGCTTTAGTCCCACTAGTGCCAAGACATTTGCAGCACGTCTGCCTGCGTTGCACACTCCAACTAATTATAACTAAGTTACATTGTCAGGGATATTTATTCTTTATTATTCTGCTGTTAATAAAGCTAGACCACCACTGCAATCTTCACCACCTCTCAATTTTTACTACCACATTTTCAGTCCACAATCTTGTCGCAATCAACATGAGTGGCAAAATGACAGATGCTGGTGGAAAGGGGAAGAGGCGTGGTGGAAAAGGCAAAAAAGGTTTTGTCAGTGGGGAAGGTGGCAAAGCTCCATTATCATCTGCTGCAGATAGACCATCTACTAGCAAAAGTAAGATGTCTACTACTTATTGTGGACAATCCGATGTGCTCCCTTTTTTACGGACACGAACAAGAGGAACAAAGGTAGATGATGGGCAAAAAAGGAAAATGCTTGAATGGATCTCAAGTGGTCCAACAAGTGCCCTCTCAGCCACTTCAAGTACCGCATCCAAAAAACACCAGTCCTCTGAGTTGTCATCCCAATCACACTTGATTTCTCCCAGCTCTGAAGTCTCCATCAGCCCTGCACAGTATGGTGGAACTGAGATGGCTGAGTCTGCAGAGCTGTTCAGTCACACTATAGCCTGGGAATCAGAGGTCTGCTCCCAAGCTACAGTGAGTACAGAACAGGAAATGGTCTGCAGTGATGCCCAGAACCTTTGTGACTCTGATTCAGGCCGTGAGGACCAAGTTTCTGAGCATAATGTTGACCCTTTGTTACAAACTGTAACACCTGTGGTTATAGACAATGAGGAACATACTGATGAAGATGAGACGCAGATACCCGATTGGGATGACAACTTAAATATTCGGTCAGGGCAAGAAGAGGCTCGGTCTGAGGGGGAGGGGAGTGCAAACACAACAATTGATGATGACGTTCTAGATCCCACCTACTGTCAACCCCCAGTCAGGCACTCGAGGAGGTCAACAGAGGCGGTGGAGGAGGATGCAACCGACGACGAAGTTACCTTGCGCCTTCCTGGACAGAGTCGGAGCACTGGTAGCACGTCTACAACTGCATCCTCAGCCACCACTCTGCCTATGAGCATTATTCGGGGTGGATCAACAGGTCGCATGGCCTCTAAGCCTTGCCTAGCCTGGTCCTTTTTTCACATCGAAAAAGATCGCCCAACTCATGTGATATGTAACATTTGTCATGATTCTGTTAGTAGAGGTCAAAACCTCAGCAGTTTGACAACTTCTTCCATGAATCGTCACATGACTAAATATCATAAGTCCCGGTGGGAAGCTCACCGTGCTGCAATGCGGCCTAGCGGAGCGAACCATCCACCGCCCGCCCCTTCCAGTGCATCCGCGCGCTCTTCATCTTCTAGGACTGTGGGGACAGCTGTCACACCTGTTTTTCCACGCAAAACTTCCACCACTGTAACCGCAACAGGCAGTTTGCTTGTAAGGTCGTCAGTTGGTTTGGAAGGGGAAACAAGTGAGTGTGTACAGCTCTCTCAGACATCGATAGCACCAACGTTGGAAGAAGGCAACATCATGTCTCCGCCTGCACTTTCCTCACAAACCTGCATTTTTCCAGGGACACCCTACTCAACACCGTCTACACACAGCAGCCAGATCTCTGTCCCTCAGATGTGGTCAAATAAAAGGCCACTTCCTCCGACCCATGACAAAGCTAAGAGGTTGACTCTATCCCTCTGTAAGCTGTTGGCTACCGAAATGCTGCCTTTCCGCCTAGTGGACACACAGGATTTTAGAGACCTTATGTCTGTCGCTGTGCCCCAGTACCAGATGCCTAGTCGCCACTACTTCTCTAAGAAAGGTGTGCCCGCGCTACACCAGCATGTCGCACACAACATCACCGCTTCCTTGAGAAACTCTGTGTGTGAACGGGTGCATTTCACCACCGATACTTGGACCAGTAAGCATGGACAGGGACGTTACATGTCGCTGACTGGGCACTGGGTAACTATGGTGATAGATGGTGAAGGGTCTGCTGCACAAGTCTTGCCGTCCCCACGACTTGTGTGTCAATCCTCTGTCTGTCCAAGTTCCGCCACTGCTTCTGCATCCTCCACCTCCGCCCCAAGCCTGCCTGGTCAGGCCACCAGCGTTCTCACTGCGCAGAAGGAATCACGCACCCCTCATTATTATGCTGGCAGCAGAGCGCAACGGCATCAGGCGGTCTTTAGCTTGACATGTCTTGGTAATAAGAGTCACACAGCTGAGGAGTTGTGGTCAGCTCTGCGGTCCGAGTTTAATAAATGGTTGTCTCCACTCAACCTGCAGCCTGGTAAGGCCGTGTGCGACAATGCTGCAAACCTGGGTGCGGCCCTTCGCCTGGGCAAGGTGACACACGTACCTTGTATGGCTCACGTGTTGAACCTTGTCGTGCAGCAATTTTTAACACACTATCCCGGCCTAGATGGCCTTCTGAACAGGGCACGAAAACTGTCTGCTCACTTCCGCCGTTCAAGCGCCGCAGCTGAGCGACTTGCATCGCTCCAGAAGTCTTTCGGCCTGCCGGTTCATCGCCTGAAATGCGATGTGGCGACACGCTGGAATTCAACTCTCCACATGTTACAGCGACTGTGGCAGCACCGCAGAGCCCTGGTGCAATACGTCATGACGTATAGCCTGGGCCAACGAGATGCAGAGGTGGGGCAGATCACCCTGATGGAGTGGTCTCAGATCAAGGACCTATGCACCCTTCTGCACAGTTTCGACATGGCGACGAATATGTTTAGCGCTGACAATGCCATTATCAGCATGACGATTCCAGTCATTTACATGCTGGAGCACACGCTAAACACTATTCGGAGTCAGGGGGTGGGACAACATGAAGGGGAGGAACTACAGGAGGATTCATATGCGCAAGGGACAACAACATCACCAAGGTCCAGACGTTCATCATCACCAACGCAGCAGGCATGGGACCAAGGGGGACAGGGATCGACAAGGGCGCATAGTAGCAGGCGAAATGTTGAGCAAGGTGCAGGAGAACATGAAGAAATGGAGGACGAACTGTCCATGGACATGGAAGACTCAGCGGATGAGGGAGACCTTGGTCAAATTTCAGTTGAAAGAGGTTGGGGTCAGATGTCAGAGGAAGAAAGAACGGGTAGCACCTCTATGCCACAAACACAGCGTGGACTTGGTCCGCATGGCTGCGCAAGACACATGAGTGCCTTTTTGTTGCACTACCTCCAACATGACAGTCGTATTGTCAAAATTAGAAGTGATGATGACTACTGGATTGCCACACTATTAGATCCCCGGTACAAGTCCAAATTTTGTGACATAATTCCAGCCATAGAAAGGGACGCACGTATGCAGGAGTATCAGCAGAAGCTGTTACTAGATCTTAGCTCGGCTTTTCCACCAAACAACCGTGCAGGTGCAGGGAGTGAATCTCCCAGTTGTAACTTGACAAACATGGGACGGTCTCGTCATCTTCAACAGTCTACCCGTACCAGTAGGACCGTATCTGGTGCCGGTAACAGCAATTTTATGGAATCTTTTCATAATTTTTTTAGACCCTCTTTTGCAAGGCCACCAGAGACAACAAGTCTGACACATAGTCAACGGCTGGAGAGGATGATACAGGAGTATCTCCAAATGAACATCGATGCCATGACTGTGCAACTGGAGCCTTGCTCCTTTTGGGCTTCAAACCTAGAAAAATGGCCAGAGCTCGCAACTTACGCCTTGGAGATTTTGTCGTGTCCAGCTGCCAGCGTTGTCTCTGAACGTGTATTCAGTGCTGCTGGGTGTGTGCTGACAGATAAGCGCATGCGTCTGTCCAGTGACAATGTGGACAGACTGACGTTCATCAAAATGAACAAGTCATGGATCCAGAAGGAATTTACTACCCCTGTGTCATCCTGGGGAGAGTAAATGCTTGTTGATTTGGAATGTGCTTGATGCAAATCAAAACATCCTGTTTGCAACTAGGGCACAAGTGCTGCCACTGAATGGGTGGGTGTGTGGGGCCCAATTTTTGGAAAAAAAGGGAGACTCCGCTTGGAGTAACCCTTGCTTGCTGTGTTTTTAAAAGAAGCCAAGATGAACAGAGCTGGGATCAGGAAAGACTTTGCTACCTACCCTGGTGTCATCCTGGGGACGGTTAATTATGGCGTATTTTTGAATGTGCTTGATGCAAATCTAGCTGTGAAGTGTACAACTGGGGCACAACTGCTGCCACTGAATGGGTGGGTGTGTGGGGCCCAATTTTTTGAAAAAAAGGGAGACTCCGCTTGGAGTAACCCTTGCTTGCTGTGTTTTTAAAAGAAGCCAAGATGAACAGAGCTGGGATCAGGAAAGACTTTGCTACCTACCCCGGTGTCATCCTGGGGACGGATAAGAATGACGTATTTTTGAATGTGCTTGATGCAAATCTAGCTGTGAAGTGTACAACTGGGGCACAACTGCTGCCACTGAATGGGTGGGTGTGTGGGGCCCAATTTTTGGAAAAAAAGGGAGACTCCGCTTGGAGTAACCCTTGCTTGCTGTGTTTTTAAAAGAAGCCAAGATGAACAGAGCTGGGATCAGGAAAGACTTTGCTACCTACCCCGGTGTCATCCTGGGGACGGATAAGAATGACGTATTTTTGAATGTGCTTGATGCAAATCTAGCTGTGAAGTGTACAACTGGGGCACAACTGCTGCCACTGAATGGGTGGGTGTGTGGGGCCCAATTTTTGGAAAAAAAGGGAGACTCCGCTTGGAGTAACCCTTGCTTGCTGTGTTTTTAAAAGAAGCCAAGATGAACAGAGCTGGGATCAGGAAAGACTTTGCTACCTACCCCGGTGTCATCCTGGGGACGGATAAGAATGACGTATTTTTGAATGTGCTTGATGCAAATCTAGCTGTGAAGTGTACAACTGGGGCACAACTGCTGCCACTGAATGGGTGGGTGTGTGGGGCCCAATTTTTGGAAAAAAAGGGAGACTCCGCTTGGAGTAACCCTTGCTTACATTGTTTTTAAAAGAAGCCAAGATGAACAAGTCATGGGTCAGCAAAGACTTTGCTACCTACCCCGGTGTCATCCTGGGGATGGATAAGAATGGCGTATTTTTGAATGTGCTTGATGCAAATGTAGCTGTGAAGTGTACAACTAGGGCACAACTGCTGCCACTGAAGGGGTGGGTGTGTGTGGGGCCCAATTTTTGGAAAAAAGGGAGACTCCGCTTGGAGTAACCCTTGCTTGATGTGTTTTTAAAAGAAGCCAAGATGAACAGAGCTGGGATCAGGAAAGACTTTGCTACCTACCCCGGTGTCATCCTGGGGACGGATAAGAATGACGTATTTTTGAATGTGCTTGATGCAAATCTAGCTGTGAAGTGTACAACTGGGGCACAACTGCTGCCACTGAATGGGTGGGTGTGTGGGGCCCAATTTTTGGAAAAAAAGGGAGACTCCGCTTGGAGTAACCCTTGCTTGATGTGTTTTTAAAAGAAGCCAAGATGAACAGAGCTGGGATCAGGAAAGACTTTGCTACCTACCCCGGTGTCATCCTGGGGACGGATAAGAATGACGTATTTTTGAATGTGCTTGATGCAAATCTAGCTGTGAAGTGTACAACTGGGGCACAACTGCTGCCACTGAATGGGTGGGTGTGTGGGGCCCAATTTTTGGAAAAAAAGGGAGACTCCGCTTGGAGTAACCCTTGCTTGATGTGTTTTTAAAAGAAGCCAAGATGAACAGAGCTGGGATCAGGAAAGACTTTGCTACCTACCCCGGTGTCATCCTGGGGACGGATAAGAATGGCGTATTTTTGAATGTGCTTGATGCAAATGTAGCTGTGAAGTGTACAACTAGGGCACAACTGCTGCCACTGAAGGGGTGGGTGTGTGTGGGGCCCAATTTTTGGAAAAAAGGGAGACTCCGCTTGGAGTAACCCTTGCTTACATTGTTTTTAAAAGAAGCCAAGATGAACAAGTCATGGGTCAGCAAAGACTTTGCTACCTACCCCGGTGTCATCCTGGGGATGGATAAGAATGGCGTATTTTTGAATGTGCTTGATGCAAATGTAGCTGTGAAGTGTACAACTAGGGCACAACTGCTGCCACTGAAGGGGTGGGTGTGTGTGGGGCCCAATTTTTGGAAAAAAGGGAGACTCCGCTTGGAGTAACCCTTGCTTGATGTGTTTTTAAAAGAAGCCAAGATGAACAGAGCTGGGATCAGGAAAGACTTTGCTACCTACCCCGGTGTCATCCTGGGGACGGATAAGAATGACGTAGTTTTGAATGTGCTTGATGCAAATCTAGCTGTGAAGTGTACAACTGGGGCACAACTGCTGCCACTGAATGGGTGGGTGTGTGGGGCCCAATTTTTGGAAAAAAAGGGAGACTCCGCTTGGAGTAACCCTTGCTTGATGTGTTTTTAAAAGAAGCCAAGATGAACAGAGCTGGGATCAGGAAAGACTTTGCTACCTACCCCGGTGTCATCCTGGGGACGGATAAGAATGGCGTATTTTTGAATGTGCTTGATGCAAATGTAGCTGTGAAGTGTACAACTAGGGCACAACTGCTGCCACTGAAGGGGTGGGTGTGTGTGGGGCCCAATTTTTGGAAAAAAGGGAGACTCCGCTTGGAGTAACCCTTGATTGCTGTGTTTTTTATAAATGATCCAAGCTGCACAGAGCTGGGATCAGGAAAGACTTAGCTACCTACCCTGGTGTCATCCTGGGGACGGTTAATTATGGCGTATTTTTGAATGTGCTTGATGCAAATCTAGCTGTGAAGTGTGCAACTGGGGCACAACTGCTGCCACTGAAGGGGTGGGTGTGTGTGTGGCCCAATTTTTGGAAAAAAGGGAGACTCCGCTTGGAGTCACCTTGCGGTGTTTTACATGATTTTAGAAGGGCGTACCATGCCTATATCTGTGTGTCCTCCTCTTTTTCCTTGTCCAGCTGTTTTGTTTTCGCATGAGTATATGTCCTTGTCACTTTCCAATGTGTTTGAGTTGTTTGTCACCTTTAGGACACCTTTGAGGGTGTTTTCTAGGTGTTTTTCTGTGTTTGTGATTGCCTGCCATTGTTTCCTATGCAGTTCGAGTTCGGTTCGTCGAACGTTCGACGAACCGAACTCGAACGGGAGGTCCGTTCGGCGAACCAACCTCGAGCCGAACCGCGACCGGTTCGCTCATCTCTACTAATCACACCCAGCAATCTGATGACTAGTGCTATTACATTGTATTGAAGGAAGCATGAAAAGAAACTTTTGACACAGGAGAAAATACCCTTTTCCCAGCATTTATTTTAATTTTATCTCACTTCACGTAACCACAAAAAAGCCCTAAATGATGAAATGTAGCAAAAATAGAATCAAAGTAAAGCTACATTGTGAAAGTAAGTGTTGTTTTCCGAAGGTGATGCAACATTCTACGGTTTACTTCAGATGTCAATTGTTTATGTATGAGACAAACGGACCAAATTTCATCAATGATTTTCATCAGACTTTCATCGGAATTTCATCAGCTTTTCATCATACTCTGATCAGTTTATGCACTTTCTCCTGTCAGTGAGAAACAGACTGATTGCTCTCAGTGAGAGAAACAAAATTATAATTTTGTAGTTGTGATACCTTTTAATGGCTAACTAAAATAAAATAAAATAGGATGTTACAAAGCAAGCTTTCGAGACATCTCAGGTCCCTTCATCAGACATGGTATGACAAAATATTATGCCATCCCTCTGCTCTGTTTGTGTATATATTTGTGTTTCTTCAGATATTTTGTCATGCCTGATGAAGAGTCCTGAGAAGTCTCTAAAGCTTGCTTTGTAACATCCTATTTTATTTTATTTTAGTTAGCCAATAAAAGGTATCACAACTACAAGATTATAATTTTGCTTCGCTCACTGAGAGCAATCAATCATTTTTCAACTGGCTAACACGGTACCAAAACCTTTTTCTTTCTTTTAACTGAAAAACCGATTGCACACGTTTGGCATCTGAGTGCTGTCTGATATTTTTTTTCCACTGACCTATAGACTTGCATTGCCAATTGTCATCTGACCCTCAAATCAATATCAGACATGTCTCCCTGATTTTGCACAAAGCACTCAGTCTGAGGGGGGAAAAATCTGAATTGTGTGAACAGCCCCATAGACTGTCATAGGTACGAGTGCTATCTATAAAAAATGGCATAGCACTATGATGGAGGGACTTCACTTTCAGAGATATGATTTTTTTTATTTAGTGCAAATTTGTATGGTTTAAACCAAGAGAGTGCTCTTGAAATAATAACGCCAAGTACCCTAAAGAGAATCATGTAAGACATGCCCCCTTGGCAAAGTGCAGAAACATTAGCAATACATGAAAAGTTTCATAGCTCTAGAACCATGTGGTGGATTTAAATAACAAGGACAACAGTATTCAGTGGAGCAACAAAACAAAATAAAATTAGAGCAAAAACTGGTCATGTTTGATCTGGTGACAGGTCGTCTTTAGCCCCTACCAACAGAAAGACGAGTGGCACCCCTGAGGCCCAGTCACCACAGGGTATTGCATCTAACTTAAGGTGCAATACTCATCCTGGGTAAGGAAGAGGTTAACCACTGGTTTTCACTTACACAACACACACACCGCTCACGCTGAAACTGGGCTAAAGGTGGTTACCATAACAACAAGCTTTTCCCAGCACTAGTGTAGAGCGCTGCCACACCCCAGGCCCTTGGGATACTCGGTTCCGGGTGGTGGATAATGGGGATCACCGTCACAGGTGGCCGTGCCCGGTTCCGTTACCTGGGGGCGCTCGGTAACAGGGTTATTTTGTATGTCACTTGTGACGCCACTGGCGGGTTGCGGTAATAAGATGTGTCGCCGCTGCTGTGGTTTTAGGGACAGATGGTATAGCAGCAAGTGTGTTCGCACCCTCCGCCAGTAGGGGCTTAAGTCCCATGTAGGTGTGCTGCGCCTTGTGGTGCGCCAGTAATAGACACGACACAGTTCTTGCAGATTAACTGATATTTACTCACTGATGTTGCAAGTGCAGTTTGGTACAGCTGGTCAACCGACTTTCCTTTGTCCCGCTGCTGACATGAGTCCCAGTTGAGCCCTCCGTGCACATGCAGAGCTGATGGTCCCCTTGCCTGAAGCTGTCGGTGACCTGCGGCGCTCCGCTCCTTTTCTTTCCGGGCCCAGTATGACAGGCCTCGCGGTCCCTTGTGGGGTAGGCTACTTCTCTGTGCCCTCTCCCGGGTCCTATATATGAGGCTGTGTCCCTGAGCCTATGAGTGGTGTGGTACCCTGGAAGTTACCACACATGGCTGGATCAGCAGACCGCTTGGAGCTGTTGTCTACTCTGGGGTCCAGTACCCCCTCGTGCGTAGTGCCTGGGATCTATCTACCCTCAGCCTACTACCACCCAGTCGCCTTTTGGGGGTCTCCTCACAATCCTCACAACCCTCTCACTCACTTGCTCCTTTCAACTGACACTCCTTCAACTGTCATTTTTCCTCTCTGCCAACTCTGCCTAGCAACACCTGTTGCTTCACACAAGCCACACCCTTTCCCAGGCAAACAGCTAAGGAATTGGTTCTCAAATCTGACCACTGTTAACCCTCTACATGCTGCGCCCAGGTCTCAGGGAATGTGCCCCTACCTGTGTGTGAGGTGTGGGTTGTCAGCATAGGGTGTTCCAGAAAGCCTTAGGATCCTGCAGATCACTGAGGAAGCATATCCTAGGGTCAGGGCCGGCTCCAGGTTTTTGTGGGCCCCGGGCGGAAGAGTCCCAGTGGGCCCCATAAACACGCAGACACACACACATACACAGATACATTCCCGCACATATACATATTTAAAGACAAACTCACAAAAATACATATAAACAGACAAATCTATACAGTCATATACACTGACATACATAGATACACATCATACATGCATACATACACAGACACACACTGCTATGCTGCATACATACATATAGACAGACACACACATACTGCTCTGCTACATACATACATACATACAGACACACACACTGCTCTGCTGCAGACATACATATAGACAGACACACACACACTGCTCTGCTGCAGACATACATATAGACAGACACACACACACACTGCTCTACTGCAGACATACATACAGACAGACACACATATACTGCTCTGCTGCATGCATACATACATACAGACACACACATACTGCTCTGCTGCATGCATACATGCATACAGACACACACACACTGCTCTGCTGCAGACATACATATAGACAGACACACACACACTGCTCTGCTGCAGACATACATATAGACAGACACACACACACACACTGCTCTGCTGCATACATACATACAGACAGACACACATATACTGCTCTGCTGCATGCATACATACATACATACATACATACAGACACACACATACTGCTCTGCTGCATGCATACATACAGACACACACATACTGCTCTGCTGCATACATACATACAGACACGCATACTGCTCTGCTGCATACATACATGCATACATACAGACAGACACGCATACTGCTCTGCTGCATACATACAGACACGCATACTGCTCTGCTGCATACATACATGCATACATACAGACACGCATACTGCTCTGCATGCATACATACAGACACACATACTACTCTGCTGCATATATATATACATACATACATACAGACACGCATACTGCTCTGCTGCATACATACACGCATACTACTCTGCTGCATATATACATACATACATACATACAGACACGCATACTGCTCTGCTGCATATATATATACATACATACATACAGACAGACACACATCTTGCTCTGCGGGGCCCACACACGCGGCTTCGGGGGCCACGCACGCACGGGGGGACAGGGAGGGAGTGATGTCCCACATACTGATCAGGTCACAGTGCAGATGGGGCCCACACAGCGCTGGAGGGAAGCGATGTGCTGGGGGTCGCTGGCTGGCACTGTGACTCCTTCATCTGTGGGACCGAGCAGGACGCCGGGCGGTAGCTCCGCCCACAGATGATGCTCAATGCAGGAGAACACAGTGAACGCTGTGGTCTGCGGGCCTTAAAGGGCCGGCAGCCACAGTTTCCACTGCCAAGGACTGCTGTCCCCGGAACTCGGCCCGGGGGCAGCAGAACTGACGAGGCCGAGTGGGCCCCCCCAGCTCTCCAGGGCCCCGGCATTTGCCCGGGTATGCCGCGTGCTGACGCCGGCCCTGCCTAGGGTGCTGCACTAGTGAGTCATCAATAAGGTGGGGGCATCATGAGGGAAGAGTGAGAACACACAGACATTCACCTCAAAATAGTCTGAGACTCAGAAGAACATGGTCACTATAGAGAGTGCTTCAGAGCTTCTATAGTTAGGACTGGGCAGACTGGAAGGACTGGCTGACCGGTAGCTCCTGTGGGATGAAGGAGAAACACGGTTGCCGATGGGAGAGCTTCATTGCTCCATTGGAACCAGCGCTAATCAGGGTGCAAAGCCCTAGGGTGGAACAGACCATGTTGGATCACCACAATCTGCAGGACAGGGGGATTGCATGTCCCACTGGCCACCACAGTTCCAAGAGCACAGTGCTACATAGAGTCCGGGGTCGTGATCTAAGTCAGGCCCCACCACGGAACCGCGGCACCTGCAGACGGGACAGGAACTTTAACACTACACCGGGGTCCCCAAGCACTTCAGGTCACGGGATCCACAATAAAAAGTGCAAGAAGGAAGGGCCTACAGACTATCACACCTGTTTTGACCTTTGACTTACCCGGGATTGGCTGGAGCTTAATCGCAGCAGAGACTGGTTTGTCTGGGCAATCTACGAACTGTGAGTAAAAGACCTGGAACCTCAATGGCCGTTTCACTCTTTTTTTAGCTGACGCCGTCACCCTGCACTTCAGCGCCATCGGCCACCGTCTCCGCCATCACCTTCCCGGGGCCCGCTCCACCTGTGGGGAGCAGAACCACCCTTGCTGCAACACCATGAGCCCCAGAAGACATCAACCGCAGCGGCGGGTAATTCCTGGCTGCGTACCACATGTGGCATCACGAATCAATCACCATCACCCCTTTCCCCTCTTTATTGTACACTTCGGGGCCACGAAACTGGGCAGGGCCACCTGTGACATCCCAGACCCGACATCACCGGCCCAGTGATGAGTAAGGTTAACCCCTTGCCCTGTGAGTGCTACACATGAACTAACAGCCTGGCAGGGGGCCCACATGTTTCTAAAGGGCTTAGGAGTTGATCTCCCTCCACATATGGCTGTTAAAAATGAAGGCACCATTGTCAGTCTATGACAGCACATTTAAATGGAATGGGAATGTGTTTGTCTTTGCTCACATGCATCAGCTCTCATAAGTTCCAGCACCTCTCTTCCGGTGAAGTGGTTGTAGGGGAATGGTGGGATTAACATGGCAAAGGCAACGTGAAGCTTCATAGGAGACTTTGATTTTCACTATTTATTGCAATACACTGGCATGGCATAAGCAAACTATCACAGATTCAAAACCCCTAAAGCGAAGTCCCACAATGAGTTTTTCGCAAGTTGTGGTTATTATGTAATTTGGGTTACTTGTGGTTTTATTTACATGCGTTTTTTGCATATTTTTGACTCTGACGATTTTGTCTTATTTTGATATGTCATGTTTTAAATGAAGCTGCTTTGTTTTTGATACTTCCTGGTATTTGGCTATGACAAAAATGTATTAATACAATCACAAGAGGATTATGTGTGTTTTTAGGGTGTTTCCGCAACAGAAATGCACTAAAAACACGTGCTTTTTTTATCTGCCTTATCAAATGTAAATCTATGGGGAAATCTGCAAATACAACTCAACATACCCCCAAGAGAAATTGACATGTTGCAGATTTGAATCACCGTAAGTCAGTTTACACGGAGGTAAAAAGAAGCACAGCGGGCAGGAGATTTCTAAAAATCCCATCCACTTTGCTGGAACTGTAAGATGCTGCATGTTTTGATGAAGCAAAAATACTTAACGTCAAACACTCACCAAAAACTCAATGTGGGCACACAGCCTAAGAAGACTTAAAAATAACGTAAACAATTTAGAAAAGTTTTTTAAAAACATAAAAATATAAAATTCATGCTCCTTTTCCCTTGTTAAAATAAAGGAAAAATAAACTTATTTGGTATCACCTTACCCTTAAAAGACAGATCTATCAGAATAAAGAATGACAACTAGAAAGAGAAAAAAATATCAAAATACCAGAAGTTGCATTTTCCTTTTTGTCACCCCTTATACATACAAAAATGCAACAAAAAGCAATATAATAAAAAATGTTTTACAGTGGGTACAGAAAGTATTCAGACCCCTTTACATTTTTCAATCTTTGTTTCATTGCAGCTATTTAGTAAATTCAAAAAAGTTAATTTTTTCTTATTAATGTGCACTCTGCACCCCATCTTGACAGAAAAACCCCAGAAATGTAGAAATTTTAGCAAATTTATTAAACAAGAAAAATTGAATATCACATAGTCATAAGTATTCATACCCTTTGCTCAGACACTTATTTTTAAAGGGAACCAAACATCAGGTTTTTCGTGTATAAGCTGCAGCCAGTGCAGTACTGGCACTATCAGGCACAGTGTGTACATACCATCAGGGGGCAGCTCGGGTGTTTAGGCAGCGAAATCCAACTTTATAATGTTTCAAAATTCATGCACTTTTTGATTGACGTGTGCACCTCTCTTCTAATGTCCAGGCGTGTTATGCACGTGTTCCCCGCCCCCACCAGCCTGTTCCTCCCTCTCTCCTGATGTCCGGGCGTGTTATGCACGTGTATCCCCGCCCCCCGCTGCCTGTTCCT
This sequence comes from Anomaloglossus baeobatrachus, assembly GCF_048569485.1. NCBI lineage: Eukaryota > Metazoa > Chordata > Amphibia > Anura > Aromobatidae > Anomaloglossus > Anomaloglossus baeobatrachus. The sequence continues at coordinate 334,261,319 of NC_134353.1, forward strand.
CCCTCTCTTTGGCTGTATTTAAATTTCCCTCTTCAGTGACATGACGTCGGAGTTGGCGCCAGCGCATAGCGCTTATCTCCAGTGCCATGTTACTGAAGCCCACTGTACCGTACCGTATCGCTTCTTCAGATCCCGTTGTGACCGCGGGAGCGCGCGCGGTTACAACAGGACTGGAGATCAGCTGACAGGAGGACGCGATTGCTACGTTACCAGCACAGCAGCCGCCTAGGACACCGGGGCTCAGGTGAGGTGAGTTCACAATGCTGTGTGTGCGCCCCTGCGTTGACGTGAGCTCACCTTCTGAATGCTAGGTCACCGCAGGAAAGCACTCACAGCTGTGTGTCTGTGCTATGTTTGTGTGCAGTGTGTGTCTCTGTGCTATGTGTGTTATTCTGTGCAGTGTGTGTGTGCAGTGTGTGTGTGTGTGTGCGCAGTGTGTGTGTGTGTGTGCAGTGTGGTGTGTGTGTGCGCACACTGTGTGTGGTGTGTGTGTGTGCGCACACTGTGTGTGGTGTGTGTGCGCACACTGTGGGGTGTGTGTGCGCATGCTGTGTGTGGTGTGTGTGCGCGCATGCTGTGTGTGGTGTGTGCGTGCTGTGTGTGGTGTGTGTGTGCACACTGTGTGTGGTGTTTGTGTGTGTGCGCACACTGTGTGTGGTGTGTGTGGTGTGCGCACGCTGTGTGTGGTGTGTGTGGTGTGCGCACGCTGTGTGTGGTGTGTGTGGTGTGTGCACGCTGTGTGTGGTGTGTGTGTGCACGCTGTGTGTGGTGTGTGTGTGTGTGCGCACGCTGTGTGTGGTTTGTGTGTGTGTGTGCACTCGCTGTGTGTGGTGTGTGTGTGCGCATGCTGTGTGTGTGCGCACGCTGTGTGTGGTGTGTATGTGTGCACGCGGTGTGTGGCGTGTGCACGCTGTGTGTGGTGTGTGTGTGTGCACGCTGTGTGTGGTGTGTGTGTGCGCACGCTGTGTGTGTGTGTGCGCACGCTGTGTGTGTGTGTGCGCACGCTGTGTGTGGTGTGTGTGCGCACGCTGTGTGTGGTGTGTGTGTGCGCACGCTGTGTGTGGTGTGTGTGTGCGCACGCTGTGTGTGTGCACACACTGTGTGTGGTGTGTGTGTGCGCACGCTGTGTGTGGTGTGTGTGTGTGTGTGCGCAAGCTGTGTGTGGTGTGTGTGTGTGCGCACGCTGTGTGTGGTGTGTGTGTGTGTGCGCATGCTGTGTGTGGTGTGTGTGCGCACACTGTGTGTGGTGTGTGTGTGTGTCCTGAATCCAGGCCTGGCATTACTGGAGTTTCCTCCGGTAGCCAGTCCGACGCTGCACTGAAGTGTGTAGTTTTTTTTTTTCTTCAGATGATATTGGATCCGGATTGGACGGCGTGGGACCCTTGACCCAGGATTACTGCGGAGAGGGGTTCTTTATTTCAATAAAGATGGAGTCACTAATTGTGTTGTGTTTTATTTTTAATAAAAATATTTTTCTGTGTATTGTGTTTTATGTTTACTAGAAATTCATGGTGCCCATGTCTAATATTGGCGTGACACCATGAATTTCGGGCTTAGGGCCAGTTGATAATATACACCTAGCCCTAACCCCATTATTACCCAGTGAGCCACCCGGCATCAGGGCAGCTGGAAAGCGCCATTTTCTGGGGTGGCTGCGGACTGCAATTCGCATCTGGGGTGCCCAGAAAGCTTGGGCACTCTGTATTGCAGATTCCAATCCCCAGCTGCCTAGTTGTACCTGGCTGGACTCAAAAATTGGGCGAAGCCTATGTCATTTTTTTTTTTTAATTATTTCATGAAATTCATGAATCAAAAAAAAAAAAAGGGCTTCCCTATATTTTTTAGTTCCCAGCTGGGTACAAATAGGCAGCTGGGGGTTGGGGGCAGCCGTTCCTACCTGCTGTACCTGACTAGCATACAAAAATATGGTGATGCCCACGTCATTTTTTTTGTTTTGGGAAAAGGGGGGGGGACTGCATATAGTCCTAGATGGAGGATGCTGAGCCTTGTAGTTTGGCAGCTGCTGTCTGCTCTCCTGTATCCACTAGTGGATGGAGTATGCTGAGCCTTGTAGTTCTGCTCCCCCTGCCTCTCCCTCCAGTATACAGTCCTCCATATAGTAATGTGCCCCATATAGTTGTCCGTATAATCTAATGCACCTCATAGTCCTACATATATTATAAAGCGCACCATAATACTAAGTGTCTGAAAACTACTACATGGGGGCAACAGAACCTATTCCCAAAAAACAAAACAATTAATTATTTTAAAATGTTTGTTTTTTAATTTAAACAAAGATATTGAAATATTGAGAAAATATACAAGAACTTGAGCAGCTTTGCAGACAAATAACTCAATGGCTATGACAGCACGCTGCATCTTTTTTATCTGTGGTCACAGAAACACAGCTTCTGACCAAAAAAAATATGAAAGATCAAGATTTTGGCCGCGTTTTTGTTAATGCATTTATCAACTCCTTAACAAATCCGTTTAAATATTTTTCGTTCCTGCACTCATTTTGGTAATCCACACTGGCAGACGCAGATAGCCAGCAGCGATCAGCGCAAATGTCAGCTGATTTGTGCAGCTGACGTGTGCCTTGCAGGCGCGAGTGGATTCGCTATCCACCTGTACTTGTCAACCCCTTAAATAGCACTGTAAAAATCTCACAGCGCCATTTTAATGGCGATCGCTTTATTCGCATAATCACCAGCCTCCACAGGAAGTCACGTGATGGGATTGTGGCGCCCTGGACAAGCCAGGACGTCACAGGTACTACAACAACACACCCCACACCCCGGCTAGGCACATCGAGGTCAAACACAAATCCTTGTTGCCTCCCTCCAGGGGCTGATGTCCACACCAGGGGGTGGGCCAGGCGGTTGGCCCCGCCCACCGAGGAGTTCACAGTCCTGGAGGCGGGAAAAGGAAGGGAGAACAGATCAGTTTTAGGAAGTGAAGTGGTAGGAGAGGAGACTGAAGGCGTCCGGGTGTGTGGCCCGGACGGAACAGCAAGGTTGGCAGACGGTGGTGACCGTCTGTAGGAGAGGCTGATTGGAGTGAACCGTAAGGACCGGGGACGGGCGGTGGCCCGACGGTACCGGATCGGAGAGCAAAGAGAAGCCAGCACCATTCGGCAGGGCTTACGGACCCCGACCAGGCTAGGAGTCGCCGTAAAACCGGTCAAATCCATTAGCGAAGGGAACCTCCGGGGTTTCCCAGCAGTCAAGACCCGATTGAAGGCAACAGCTCACACCGTGAAGGGAAACACAGTCACTGCCAAAGCTACAGTTCCCAGGGCCAGAGCCTGCGGGCAAAAAGGGGCTCCCTCAGCATCCATCCAAGCTGGGGAGCGGGTTACCGGTGGGAAGCCATTGGAACCGTAAACACAACACAGGTGCAGGGAAAGGCAGTCACCATCAACCTACCGGGAGAGCTACCGCAGCCGCCTGTGGGACCCGTCCATCCAGCCGTTTGTTTTACCGGAGACTTTGTATTCATCATTGGCTGAGTGAGTACCACCGTGCCGTGCGGCACAGCACTGCCCCCGTGACCCGGGATCCCGTCCAGAGCAGTGGTGGTGTCACAACCTCACCACAACCGTGGGTGGCGTCACTGACAATATCCCTAAACCAAACCACCCCCTTTCACTCACGGGCGAGGAGCGCCGCTCGAGTCCCCGGGATCCGGCCCACCGCTCGAGCCACCACCGAGCAGCAGCAGCAGCCGGACCCGAGCAGTGGGTGAGCGCAGCGTCCCCTCCTCCGCCCGTGACCACTTGGCATCACAAACAGGATCTTACCGCTCTGCCGTCTGGTAGAGGTTCGCCTTGTGACCGCCGGAGGTGTCCGGCCGAAAATTTGGAGAAACCGCCATTTTGGGCACGAAAAGTCCCCGCTCGAGCGTCTTCCCGAGTAGTGGAGGCGCGAAAGCTGAAACCCCACCCCTGTAGAGGAGGAGCCGGAAAAAGACTAAGGGGGACGGATGGCGTCTGGCCGCATGTAGTCCTCGGTTATAGGAGCAGGGACGCCAGGACTCTGCAGCGATACTGGGTTCCTGGAAAGCACCATGGCCGAGATGCACAGCCCCACCAGCAACCCCGTAGTCCCCGCGGAAGGCACAGCGGCGTGGGTGAGGGACCGGACCGCCCCGCTGAGTGACCGTCTGCAGGCCCGCATGCAGCTCCTCCTGGAGGAGTGGGAGACCGACATGGTGGACGTGGTGGCTGCTATGCGGAGACGCGAGGTGGAGGAGGATTTGGAGGAGCGGGTAAGAGACCCACGCCCCTATATTCCTGAGGGATCGGCCACTGCGGTTGGGGGCCCGGCCTGCACCCGCTCACCCTGACTCTTCCCCCGCTACCCGTGTTAGCTGCTGCCACCCCGCCAGTAGGCCCGCTACCCGTCCAACCGGTAGCGATACCCTGCCAACCCACCCCGGCGGACCGACCAGCTGCAGACGCTCAGGGCCGCCCTGAACCGCTCCTGTGGGAACCGCCGAGACCGCGGACCCTTAACGAAGATGTATCAGCGGCCCCGGCAAGGATAGCACCAGGCGCTGTGCCCGAGCCCAGGACCGTGGTGTGGATGAAGGCCAGAGTAATTGAATTCAACCGACGCCAGCAGAATCAGATATACCTCATGATGGAGCAGTGGACCAATGAGGTGGAAATGCTGGTTGCGACTGCCCCGATGTATGGGATGGGAGCAGATGTGACGGAGCCGATTGGTGACCCACGTCCCCATGTCCTACCAGGACCGGCCACTGCGGCTGGGGGGCCCGGCCCAGTCTCGGCCCTCGTATCGTCCCTGCCATTATTCATGGGGCGCCTCAGTGTTGACCAACCTGACCTGCTACCCCGTGTTACCACAGTAGAATCTGACGTGCTGGATGTCGGAGGCCTGGAAACTGCGGCAGCTGGCGGCAACCCGCCTGGCGCAGGGACAGAAGATAATGACTCCGGCCCCAGCGCCGAGCCCACCTCTGAATTCGAGAAGGTGAGTGAGCGTCTACCCTACGAGGGAGAGTCGGTGGTTTACTACACCCCGCGCACCGGTGGAAACGGATACCGGGCACCCCTCTCCCAACAGGCCTGTCACTGCATGTTCGAAATGTTGGCAGCAGAGGATGAGGCCACCTCAGCAGAAGAGTCAGAGTGATGGCAGCAGAGCTCCGCGGCGAGTTGTCCCCATTGGGACCACCAGTACAGTTTGAAAGTTTTTAAATGATAAATGAATCAACCGAAGAAGTAACCTGATTGAGGTTTTGATTGAACCGGCCGTTGCCGGCAACTGTTGTCCCCGTAGGGACTGTCTTTGATCCTTGCGTAAGGAACTGCTTACGGACAAGCCCGAGAACTTGCAGGGCAACCACAAACTTAGTGGAAAGTAAATAAAAATGTTGTTGGCTTGATTCTGTTGCCGCCTCCGGAGAGGCTGATTTGAGAGGATGGGCCTGGAGGAAAGTGATGGCCCAGGCCCGCCACTACCGTAACCGGTGGCGATCCTCCGGGGGTTCAGGGTTCCCCATGGACGCGGGTCCCCTGAAAGAGACAGAACCCACTCGGTCAGCCTGGTGATGGACTGGGGCAAGGGGTGCTGCCCACTTCTTAGGGTCAGCATGAGGGCCAGGTTGTTTGGGTGGGAGAAGAGCGGAAGCCGTTACCGTTTGCAACGTTTAAGTACCGTACCTCCCGTTATGGGAAGATTGATGAAAATGCTTATGTTCCAATGTTTTATATGTTTTACCCTTTTTACCCTTTTCTACAGAAACAAAAATAAAACCGGTGATGGACGGGCAGCCTGCGGACGGTCTAAATTTTACTAAGGGGGAATGTGGCACCCTGGACAAGCCAGGACGTCACAGGTACTACAACAACACACCCCACACCCCGGCTAGGCACATCGAGGTCAAACACAAATCCTTGTTGCCTCCCTCCAGGGTCACAGTCACCGCCAAGGCTACAGTTCCCAGGGCCAGAGCCTGCGGGCAAAAAGGGGCTCCCTCAGCATCCATCCAAGCTGGGGAGCGGGTTACCGGTGGGAAGCCATTGGAACCGTAAACACAACACAGGTGCAGGGAAAGGCAGTCACCATCAACCTACCGGGAGAGCTACCGCAGCCGTCTGTGGGACCCGTCCATCCAGCCGTTTGTTTTACCATTTTACCATTGTATTCATCATTGGCTGAGTGAGTACCACCGTGCCATGCGGCACAGCGCTGCCCCCGCGACCCTACACCTCACCAGGCCCCGTAACCCACCTGCCATCCATCCCTACCCCTCACCGGGCCCCGGGACAACCAAGCCCCCTACCCACGGAGGGGAGAACCAACATCCAAGCTGCTCCCTGTCATCGCTCCCGGGATCCCCGTCCAGAGCATCGGTGGTGTCACAACCTCACCACAACCGTGGGTGGCGTCACGGACAATATCCCTAAACCAAACCACCCCCTTTCACTCACGGGCGAGGAGCGCCGCTCGAGTCTCCGGCATCCGGCCCACCACTCGAGCCACCACCGAGCAGCAGCAGCAGCCGGACCCGAGCAGTGGGTGAGCGCAGCGTCCCCTCCTCCGCCCGCGACGGGATCACGTGGATCCGATGGTTGTCGTGTTAGCACTGGGTCTTGTGATTACTCCTGTAGCTCACGTGACGCAGGTCCTATAACCAGCAGCCGAGTACTGCAGGTTACAGGAGATGAGCATTTTTCCTGATCTGAGCAGTTCTGCTCTGATAGGGAGAAAAGAATGAGTGAGCAGACAAAAACGCACCCGCGGGAAAAAACGCGGCAAAAAAAAGCATGCGTTTTTACCGCATTTTGGTGCTTTTTTGCTCACTGCGTTTTTATGCGTTTTTTAACAGTGAACAATTCCATTAAAGATTGTTAAAAAAAAAAAGGAAAAAAGGTCTGATGTCATTTCCTTCAATATGTTCTTCATTCTCCACTAGTCTATGCCGGAGAGCAGACAGCTGCAGAACTACAAGGCTCAGCATGCTCCATCCAGGACTGTATGCAGGAGGGAGAGACAGGGGGAGCAGAACTATAAGGCTCAGCATACTTCATCCAATAGTGTATGCAGGAGAGCAGACAGCAGCTGCCAAACTACAAGGCTCAGCATCCTCCATCTAGGACTGTATGCAGTATTTTTTACCCCGCCCCCCCCAAAAAAAAATGACGTGGGCTTCACCATGGTTTTCTATGCTAGCCAGGTACAGCAGGCAGCTACGGGCTGCCCCCAACCCCCAGCTGCCTATTTGTACCCAGCTGGGAACCAAAAATATAGAGAAGCCCTATTTTTTTTTAATTTCATGAAATAATTAAAAAAAAAAATGACATGGGCTTCGCCCAATTTTTGAGTCCAGCCAGGTACAACTAGCAGTTGGAATCCGCAGTGCAGGGTGCCCATGCTTTCTGGGCACACCCGCTGCGAATTGCAGTCCGCAGCCACCCCACAAAATGGCGCTTTCATAGAAGCGCCATCTTCTGGCGCTGTATCCAACTCTTCCAGCTGCCCTGATGCCAGGTGGCTCACTGGGTAATAATGGGGTTAGGGCTAGGTGTGTATTATCAGCTGGCCCTAAGCCCGAAATTCATGGTGTCACGCCAATATTAGACATGGCCACCATGAATTTCTAGTAAAGATAAAAAAATAAAAAAACAACACAGAAAAATATTTTTATTAGAAATAAAACACAACACAATTAGTGACTCCATCTTTATTGAAATAAAGAACCCCTCTCCGCAGTAATCCTGGGTCAAGGGTCCCACGCCGTCCAATCCGGATCCAATATCATCTGAAAAAAAAACCCAACACACTTCAGTGCAGCGTTAGACTGGCTACCGGTGGAAATTTTGGGGGAGACCTCCCGGTCTCTCAGGGTCACGGAGGTGGATTTCAAATCAGAACTGCGCAGATGTATATGAATCAGGAAAATGACCACACAGAGAAACGTGTCTCTATTTGGGAGAAGTGAAGGTCTTCTGCCAGTGTATTCAAAAGCATAACATTTTATACAGCTTTTTGGACAGTCCTGTAAAACAACATTCCTTTAAGTCATTCAGGTGTGTCTGGGAACGGACGAAAGTCTATTCAAGAATATTGCTTAATCATGAGTCTAACCGGTTTTCCAAGAACCTGTCAGTTTACTTATTTGAGACTGCAAACTCATTACTTAGCCCTAAGCATAGTTTGTTTACATATACAATCCTTGCATCATTTCAGTCAGATATATGTAGAAAGCAATACATAAAACATTCAAAATACAGATTAATCTTATTATAATATAATATCATACTGGACAAACGATTCATAGTCTAGGCCTTCACAGTCCCCCTTTAATAAGATTATCTGTCTACTTACTCCGTGAGGGCTAACCAGAGACTACAGTGTCCCACAGCTATGCTATATAGGTGCGTGCTAATCACGCTCTTTCCTAGCATCTTCACCTCAGTTCCCATAGAGGGGATCCAGGCCCCGTGGCGCCCTTCTATAACAACCCCCTAAGTTTGACTTTGGGTCATTGAATTTTGATGGTAACCATTGTATCAGTTTTGGAGGGGGCTACTGTTGTATATAATACTGAACGGAAGGTTGCCATGGCTATAGCCTCGTTTGTCGCCTTATTACAAACCTTCTTACAGCAAGGCAAAATACAGTAAACAATAATTATAGCAAAAAAACAACACTAGACGGGTTATAATCCCTATCTGAGTTAGTATCCCTTTCAGAGAAGTCATACAACTAAACTAGTCTCCCCAAGGATTGGTTACCCCTGAATTTTCTTTCAATTCTTTGGATAGGGAATTTAATTGTTTCAGGGCCTGGGTGACCTTACCATTTGGGCTTGTTTCATCTGGGAAATAAGCACAACAGGCCTCTCCTATCATTACACAAACTACTCCTTTTTCTGCTAATAACATATCCAAAGCCATCCGGTTCTGGTCGCCAGCAGAGTAGTCTGACCCAACTGAGTAGCTAACCCAGTTAAGGAGTAATTAACAAATCTTTGTTGATTATAATAGAGATAATTGATCCATGCAACATTTTTATTCACAGTAATAATGGGAAGTAAGGACTTAAATCCTGCTGCTACTTCATCTCTGGCCTTATACTCATCTGGGACCCCCCTTGGGACTCCAATTACATCAATATATACATGGGGGTCTTCCAATAGGTCATTGTTTAACACAGCTCTACGGGGCTCTGGCTCTACCTTGGTTACTTGTTATTATCTGCTCAAGGGTAACTCCATGATTTACAGGGGTAATTAGGATCGGCATTAACACTTTCATGAGGGCACATTGTCCTGACCAAGGAAGTTCGAGTCTAGATCTTATCTTGAGGTCAGCACATAACCAAAAAACATCTGCTACAGATTGTCTGTGGTTCTTTTTCAGATGTTAAATGAGAAGGAAGATACTTGGTTGGTGCTAGTCCATCCAGGGCCGACTCGTGAAACTTGGTGATCTGCTCTTGATAAAAAGCCAAAGCATGATGAGGCTTCATGTGAACAGTTTGAGGCGCTGACTTAGAGATGCCTTCTGAGATAATGGGTGGAATGGCAGCCGCTTCTGCTTCAGTTGTTTCAGGTCCGTTGGTTTCTGAGGCGAGACGTTAACGCGTGTCACTGCCAGTGCTCAGCAGACTAGGCCAGGGAGACATCAGCCTGTTGGGATGGGCTCTCCCAAAACTTTTCCCGAGATTAGAGGGTTAACAGCTGGCATTTTGTATTAAGGAAAATCAACGAATATATTTATATATATGTTAGTAGAAAACAAAAGCATTCATAAATATGTATATTAGGTTACATCAACTAAACTATGTATCTGGGTCTGTGACATGGCTGAATTAAGTATTTCAGGTTACTCAATTCTTACAGTGCCAGTCCCCCCTAAAGACTTATTTCTGCCATTTCCGAATACTAAGGGTACTGAGTTCCCTTAGGAAGAGAGGGAAAGAGATCTGTTGGGAAAACCTGCCTGACTGAACGTTGAAGCATAGGCGGAGAGGGGAAAGGGTTTTTTTCACCGGTTTGAGACTAAGGACTCCTAGACGAGTCCTCACCCTTTGTAGTTGGACTTTCCCATGTCTCAAGGTTCTCTAAGTCCTCTCTTCTACCTGTTTTGGCAATGGTGGCCTGAGACCGTACAGGTCTTTTAAAAAGGATAAATACAAGCAAGACGCTCAGTGTAGCTTCAGTGGGTCGACCCTTCTGCAATGCGACGTGTGAATTCATGTTGCCCTGCCGTCGAGCTTATTGACATTTCTGTGGCTGGATGGCTCATTCTCGCTTGTCCTTTTAGGATTAATCAGTCCCCTGACTGAAGACCACGTGCTCCTGACACTGATTTAAAATCTGGAATTGGAGAATACACCTGTTTATCACACTGTTTAGTCAATCACATAAAAACAAATTGTACATGCCTGTGATAAACCAATAAATATCTTACAAATAGACCTGTTTATTACGAAAAGAAAACAAAACATACATTTGGTTCACGACTTGCCAGTTTTCACCTTTCTATAAAATATACACTTTCTTTACTTCTGTAAACCCATTTTTTACATACCACCTTCATGTGCTTTTCAGCAATAACGTCGCTTTCTGCACTGGAATGCTTCTGACCAAACCTGGAAAGAAATTTACACAACACGCACAAACTCACATAAACCTACTCATGGTAGATGTATATGACTAATCTGCAATCACCGGAGCAGTAGAGCAGATGAGGGGAGAGTTTCTACGAGGTCTTTTTAGTTTCTCTACTTTGTATTAAGCACAGGTCTTACAAGACTGAATGTGTCTGGCCCCCTTGGTACTGAAGCATATCTTATCCACCACCACACTTATAACGGTCTTTGTCACATGTGTTCATTGTTTACCTGGGCCATTATTGAGTAGAGCACTCATAGCAGAGAAGCCTACCGCCCTTTATCCACAGACCTTCCTCAGTCAGCTGGATCCCTGCGTCTCACACTCCGTTCCTTGCTGAATCACTTGTTTCTGTAGGGATTTAAAAACACAAGTAGTGACCAATGTCACGGACGTGACAGGAGCCACCGAGGTACTGGTCTGCATTGGTAAAGGACTCTCAACTCTAGGCCCGTTCGCTGCTTCTTTGTTGTCTGCACCTGTGCGAGAGCCTCCACCTGGGCTCATATGCACTCTACGGTCTTTATAGGGTTATCACGTCACACTAGAAAAGATCTGCTGCCTATAGCCACATTTGACTATCTTACCCCTGTCCGCTCTACGAACCACAGCAATCGCAAATCTTCATCTCGTTCTCCTATTCCGATGGGATAGGAGCGAGTGGTTCAATTTTTATTACCTCATGTTGCGTAACTTCAGCATATCCAGTGCAGAATCAACCAGCATCTTGGTATCTGGATCCATCTACGGAAAAACTCAAAATCTGCATTAGCAATGGGCTCATCTGAGACATGTTCAAAATCTGACAGTTCTTGTTACATACAGCAAAGCAATCATGAGATATATGTATGTCTGCTATATGCTCTTTACAGATAAAAATATAAAGAAAACTTAATAGACAACTCAATTGATTAACAAATTAAAAACTTAAAAATAGGTGTGACTTTCCACATCATCTTTCCCCCCTTTTTGAATCCATTATCCAAAGCATAATTAGATTCAAAAAGTATGTGTCACCGGAGCTCTACATTTAGGCACAAAAATCACATTGTATAGATCATACCTAACCGGGAACACCATAAATATGTTATGTGTAGCCTTATAATGGAAAACAATTTCAATGACTTTTCAACCTTTGCTTGAACCACAGAAATCTGCATTACAAACTTTCTATAAAAAGAAAACAGATTATTCAATACATTATATATCAAACACAGAATGCCATAAATCATCCACATACCATAAACCAAATTATTATAATTATTAATAAATTAGATTATTAATAAAGATTATAATAATTAACTAATTGTACACAGCCTGACCTCTATGCTCCAATATCTACCAATAAATCTAAACATGTCCATAATTCAATTTATTCTGTTTAGATAGAATCAGTAAAATAAAACACTATTGTAAATTACTTTTTCCAATATAATTCACAATGAATTGCTAAAAGCAGGGAAAAGTCTCTTTTTTTTATAGCAAACAATAGGACTACCCCCCTGTAAGTTGAAACTTTAAGGCCCCTTTACACACTGAAACTTTCTTGCGATCCCACCAGCGATCCCAACCTGGCCGCGATCGCTACAAAGTCTCTGGTGAGTCGCTGGAGAGCTGTCAAACAGGCAAACCTGGCCAACGACGCAACAGCGATCCGGACCTGCAGAACGACCTAGTTAGTCATTGGGGACGTTGTAAAGCAGCTTTTTGAAAGGGAAGTCGCTAACGAAGTCGCTGTAAAGTCCCCTTTACACACTAAAACTTTGCTGCACAGCGGGAAACAAAGGACCAAAGAATGGTCCTGAACGATTTGTAGCGATCACAACTTCACAGCAGGGGCCAGGTCGCTGATGTGTTTCACACACTGCAATGTCGCTGGGGAGGTCGCTATTACGTCACAAAACCGGTGACGTTACAGCGATGTCATTTGCGATGTTGCAGTGTGTAAAGCCACCTTTAGTTGTTTGTCCCACAAACTGGAAAAACCTGTATTTTGGGTTCACACCCTGAAGCCAAAAGCAAACAGGGCTTGTCTTCTCCTTGTTGGGTTAAAAATCTATCTACTCCTTTATTTATTTATTTATTTAAAAAAAAAAAAAAAATTAGGAACTCTCAAAATTCACCCATCCCATCCACAACTGGAATACATCCTTTTTTATTTTTTCTTCTTATCTTCCATCATATCTGTTTTACAGGTACGTTTATTTAAGGTTTTTTTTTTGTTTTTTTTTATTGCTTACTAATTAATAAGACATTCCCCCTATGACTGTGCTGACTCAATCCAACCTGCACACTGGATATATCGTAAATGTCTTCCACAGCCATCTCCAGCACAACCACTCATTCATTCAATATTAAATCTTTCAGTATTATAAACTTTTACTAACTGCTTTAATTTAATATTTTCAATATAGCAATGGACGTTAACATTTTGATCCCTGAGGCTCACATTACAAATACTCATTAAATCCAATTTCCTACTAACCTGACACTCTCTTTGACTGACCCAACTCCCAAATATTACTTTATATATATTTATCCATGATCTTAGTCTAATTATAGATAAAACACCTTTTTTTCTGTCTGAGTATGTAGTAGTCCACCCAATCTGTTGTTTAACCCCTTAACGACCGCGGGCCGTAAAATTACGTCCTAAATGACATAATCTTACTGCCCGCGGTCCTCCGGCGGCAGCATGCCGCGATCGGCACACATCTCAGCTGATTTTCACAGCTGAGATGTGTGCCTGCTAGGCACGAGCAGAATCGTTATCTGCTCGTGCCGATTAACCCCTTATATGGCGCTGTCAATACATGACAGCGCCATTATAAGCGCAATCGCGGTAAAGTTTTACTTACCGCCGAAACCGGAAGTCACGTGACGCGATCACGTGACTCCCGATAGTTGTCATGGTAGTACAGGGTCATGTGATGACTCCTGTACTACACATGAATTGGTTTCACTTTCGCTGTGCCCGGGGCACAGCAAAAGAGAAAGACAGCGTATCTGCTGTTTACAGCCTTCCAGCTGTGATCAGCAGATACTGCAGAGCGATCGGAATGCTGATCGCAATAGCCCCCTAGGGGGACTAGTAAAATAAAAAAAAAAAGTAAAAAAATAAGTTTTAAAAAATTAAAAAAAAACAAAAAAACCTAAAAGTTCAAATCACCCCCCATTCGCCCCATTGAAAATTAAAGGGTTAAAAAAATAAAAAATATACACACATTTGGTATCGCCGCGTTCAGAAACGCCCGATCTATCAAAATATAAAATCAATTAATCTGATCAGTAAACGGCGTAGCGGCAAAAAAATTCCAAACGCCAAAACGACGTTTTTTTGTCGCCACAACTTTTGCGCAAAATGCAATAAGAGGCGATCAAAACGTAGCATCTGCGCAAAAATGGTACCGTTAAAAACGTCAGCTCGAGACGCAAAAAATAAGCAGTCATTGAGCCTAAGATCCCGAAAAATGAGAACGCTACGGGTCACGGAATATGGCGTAAAACGTGCGCCACTTTTTTCGGACAAACTTCCGATTTTTTTTTAACCCCTTATATAAAAGTAAACCTATACATGTTTGGTGTCTACGAACTCGCACTGACCTGAGGCATCACACCCACACATCAGTTTTACCATATAGTGAACACAGTGAATAAAATATCTCAAAAACCATAGTGCTATCGCACTTTTTTTGCAATTTTTCAGCATTTGGAATTTTTTTGCCATTTTCTAGTACACAATATGGTAAAACTGATGGTTTCATTTAAAAGTACAGCTCGTTCCGCAAAAAATGAGCCCTCACATGACCATATTGACTGAAAAATAAAAAAGTTACGTCTCTCAGAAAAAGAATGGCGAAAAAAAAAAACGGAAAGCGAAAAATCGGCCGGTCGTGAAAGGGTTAAACATTTACACAGCACATGGTCTTCTTCACACATTCCCCTCTCACTTCTTTTGTAATAACCATGTCTCGACCACCATGTGCTTCATCCACCATTTTAAGATCTGACCTAAAATAGCACATGGTTTATCATAGTACTGCGGCATAGAGTCTCCACATCCACAACAAAGTTCACTCTCATCCGGATTTTTCCAGTGACAGCTAGAACAGGCCCATACCACACCATCGCCATTTTAGGTCGCTCACAAGGTACATTTTTATTATATACATAACTCAAAATTCTGTCTTTCTTTTCCCTTTCCCCTTCTACCCAATTCTCTCTATATAGACACTATATAGACTTTTAGAAACCCTTCCCCATGCATTGTCTTTCAAAACACCTTTTTTTTTTTCTTTTAGTGTACTAATCTAGCAAAGTTCTCTGCAACAATATACATTGCTGGGGAATTTTGAGACCTTACAATAGATAACACAGTTCGTATATACTGTACACTAATATCCATGAAAGAAAGGAAAATAAAAATATTAATGAAATACTGGCAGTCTGTATCTCAAGAAATCTAATTCTCCATAATACACGTCTCTGTTGGATCTATTTTTTTCTAAATGGATATAATACCTTCCAACATTATTGGGGTAAGTCTTTATGGATTTTTAGATTAGCTAACACGGTGCAAAAATATGTATTTACCTGCCCCTATTCTATTTTAAGATATAATGCTGCTAGACTTTTACAACACCAATTGTTCAAAATTTTCACTTATTTGTACAATAAGGGGTCCACACTTCAGGGACTCAAAGTAACAAATGTTGTACTTGTAAACTCTCTATTCTCACCAGGCTATCCAACATATTCCTCTGATTCTTCCTGAATCGTCTGACCACCTTGTATAACCATTTGCCGGGCCACTTCTCCAGCATGATGTAAATTTTAATTAGCTGGGTTAACATACACCCCTGTCTCCTGCACCTTCTTCTTCTATTTCAACCTATCCTGCTGACTGCAACATCTGCGCTACACTTTACCAAACACCTGTACATCTTCCTACAATCCTTTAGCTTTCAACTTCACTTTCTTTCCCTTCAGCGCCGCATTCCATTGTGACAGTTGTAACCATCCGCTCCTACGCAAACCTATCTCCTTAAAAATCTCTAAGGCATGGCACACAACTTTCCTTTCCTCTCTGTCTGTCACTAAATCTATAACATTCTGTGAACCTTCTCAACTTTCTTTTTCACCACCTAAACATTGTTGCTGTCTTGGCGGCAGTTGGATTACATTAATTCAAGATTATATGGTGCACGCTACAGTCCAGCCGGCACTGGGGCGTTCCACCCTTACTCTAGCTCCCTCAGCTAAGTAAAAAACAAAGGTGTCCCGTGAAAGGAGGAGGACGTACAAAAATGTCACATACAAGAATGTCCCGCCCTCCGGACTTGGTCAGCTGTACCAATTTATTGTCCTAATCCCTATCTTCGATCACGGGTACCCCCCCCCGTATCCTCAAACTACGGATCGGGTCAGTCTAACCAGCTATATCCAACTGCTGCCGTCTTACCCCCTACTATCCATCCTCCGGATCCCTTGTGACAATTGAAATCCACACCACAGGGTAGGATTCGAGCTACTGGGCCCCCAGCGGGCACCACCACCGAGTCACTATCAGTTACCTTTAACTCCGATGGGGACACAAGGCCTGTCACCCCCTCCTCTCCAAAAACAACCTTGTCGGCAGTGAATACACAGTATGTAACACTTACCGGGGCTGTTGGTTGATCAGGCCTGTTGGAGCGGAGGGAGGTCCTGGTCCGTGACGTCCAAGGTATCGGGGTGTCCAGGTATCGGGGTTCTCCTTACGGGGGGCCCCACGTTGGGTGCCAAACTATTGGGGGAGAGCTCCCGGTCTCTCAGGGTCACGGAGGTGGATTTCAAATCAGAACTGCGCAGATGTATATGAATCAGGAAAATGACCACACAGAGAAACGTGTCTCTATTTGGGAGAAGTGAAGGTCTCCTGCCAGTGTATTCAAAAGCATAACATTTTATACAGCTTTTTTGACAGTCCTGTAAAACAACATTCCTTTAAGTCATTCAGGTGTGTCTGGGAACGGACAAAAGTCTATTCAAGAATATTGCTTAATCATGAGTCTAACCGGTTTTCCAAGAACCTGTCAGTTTACTTATTTGAGACTGCAAACTCATTACTTAGCCCTAAGCATAGTTTGTTTACATATACAATCCTTGCATCATTTCAGTCAGATATATGTAGAAAGCAATACATAAAACATTCAAAATACAGATTAATCTTATTATAATATAATATCATACTGGACAAACGATTCATAGTCTAGGCCTTCACAGAAACTCCAGTAATGCCAGGCCTGGATTCAAGACACACACACACACACACACACCACACACAGCGTGCGCACACACACACACAGCACACACAGCGCGCGCACACACACACCACACACAGCGTACGAACACACACACCACACACAGCATGCGCCTCACCTGAGCCCCGGTGTCCTAGGCGACTGCTGTGCTGGTAGCGTAGCAATCACGTCCTCCTGTCAGCTGATCTCCAGTCCTGTTGTAACCGCGCACGCTCCCGCGGTCACAACGGGATCTGAAGAAGCGAGGACGCATGCGCCGCCCTCTCGTGCACCCGGCTGCACGGTACAGCGGGCTTCAGTAACATGGCACCGGAGATAAGCGCTATTCGCAGGCACCAACTCCGACGTCATGTCACTGAAGAGGGAAATTTAAATACAGCAAGATAGAGGGAGGAACAGGCAGCGGGGGGCGGGGATACACGTGCATAACACGCCTGGACATCAGGAGAGAGGGAGGAACAGGCTGGTGGGGGGGCGGGGAACACGTGCATAACATGCCCGGACATTAGTAGCAGAGGTGCACACGTCAATCAAAAAGTGCACGAATTTTCAAACTTTATAAAATTGGATTTCGCTGCCTAAACACCCGAGCTGCACCCTGATGGTATGTACACAACGTGCATGATAGTGCCAGTACTGCACTGGCTGCACCTTATACACGAAAAACCTGATGTTTGGTTCCCTTTAAGTCACATGCTGTCCATTCCCTTGTGATCCTCCTTGAGATGGTTCTACTCCTTCATTGGAGTCCAGCTGTGTTTAATTAAACTGATAGGACTTGATTTGGAAAGGCACAGACCTTTAAATTTAAAGGGTACCTGAATACTTCCATAACCACTGTTTGTACTTGTCGTAGGCAGGGGTCAGCTTCCCCGTCGTGGGGGCTGCTCGGGGAGGTCGCGCCTGGATCCGGTGCCTTCTCCTCTTTGGCTCGAGCGGGGCCGGACCCGGAGCTCGAGCAGCGCTCCTCACCCATGGGTGAAAAGGGGATTTGGGATGGATAGTGTTCGTGACGCCACCCACGGGTTGCGGTGATGGTGGGCACCACCGCTGCTTGTGACGGGGTTCCCGGGAGCGATGGCACGGAGCAGCTAGGTGTTGACCCCTCCGTGGGTAGGGGCTGTTGGTCCCGGGGCCCGGTGGCTGTCTGGATTCCCGTAGGATGGGGGCTCGCAGGGTGCAGGGTTGCGGTGCAGTGCGGCGTGGTGCTGGATGGCACTGGTGTACTCAGTCAGACACAGATGGACAGAGTCTCTGGTAAACCAAACGGCTGGATGGACGGGGCCCACAGCCGGCTGCAGTGTTTCCCTGGATGGGTTGATGGTGGCTTTCATTTCCCTGCACCTGTGTTTGTATGTTGACTGCAATGCCTGGGCACCGGTAGTCCGCTCCCCGATGTATAGGTGCCGGAGGAGCCCCTTTGTCTGCAGACGCTGGCCCTTTGGATCTCTGGCCCTTGGCGGTGGCGCTTATCCGAAATGGTTGGGCTGTTGCCTTCAATCGGGACTTGGTTGGGAATGAACCCCTGAGGTCCAGACCGCAATCAGAGAATTTGACTAGAGGTTGGCATTAAGCCTAGTCAGGGTCTGAGTACCCTGCTTGGTGCTTGGCTCCAATCGGCTCCCCGGTTCAGTACCGGCGAGCCACCGCCCGACCCCGTTCCTACGGTTCTGCTGACCTTCGCCAACTCCTGCAGATGGCCACCACCGTCTGCTGACCTTGCTGGAAGTGCCTGGGCTCTGACCCAGACACAGTCAGTTCTTACTCCTCACTCCTGCCCAGGACTGGACTCTTTGACCACCACTGGACTAACTGACTATGTTTTTCCCGCCTCCAGGCTGTGAACTCCTCGGTGGGCGGGGCCAACCACCTGGCTCCGCCCCACCTGGTGTGGACATCAACCCTGGAGGGTGGCAACAAGGATTTAATGTTTGACTGGTGTGACCTGTCCAGCGAAGGGGTGTATGATGTTGTGTAGTGACCTTTGACCCCTGGGGTCCAGGGCGTCGCATACTACAAAAAGGTATCAATAAAAACAGCTTTCCTTGCAAAAAAACACACCCTAAGGCTTTATGCGCACGCTGCGGATTTACCGCGGATTTGCCACAGATTTGCTGCAGAACATATGTCTAACATTTGTGAAGTCATTCCCCAGAAAATCCTATGTGCATGTCACTTCTTTTCTGCAGGTACCTGTGGTTTTTCCCATTAATTATTGGTAAAAACCCGCAGGGACCAACCTGCGGGAAAACCACACCAAAACCGCACTAAACCGCGACAAAACCGCATGCGAATTTCATTGCGGTTTTGGTGTGTTTTTTTCCACAGGTGCGGGATTCTGTCAGAGGGTCCGGTTTTTCCTTAAGAAAAAGTAATTTTCTAGTGCGCACATGGCCTGACTCAGCTCCATCAACAAAAAGCTAAAAAATCTTAAGGGTCTCATTAAATGGCGACAAAAATTCAGCATTACATCTCACTTGGATTTTTTTTTCCTTTTTTGGCTAGGGGCCCACTTTGCTTTTAAGACCAGAGTCACACTTGCAAGTGCATTGCGTGTAACCCGCTCGAGTCTCTCATTGAATCACCCGACACGGACTCACACTCTCCGAACAGGAGCGTCTCTGCTGCATAGACATACATGCAACCGACCCTCTCCTGTCAGGAGAGTGTGAGTCCACGCCGAGTGATTCAATGAGAGACTCGCACGAGTCACACGCGAGGCACTCGCAAGTGTGACTCTGGCCTTACCTGCTTTTTACCTGCTTTTTATCTGCAGCGTTTAATGTCAAAATGGTTGTGGTCTGCTTTTCAATCTTAGTTTATGGGAATTTGGGTTTCTTGTGCGCACTTTGCAGTTCAAACTGCAGCCTTTTTGTGGCAGAAATTTGGGCAAAAACTCTGCTTTGCAGTTCTAAACGCAAATCGCAAAAACAATTGACATGTCAATTGTTTTTGCCACTTGCGTTTAGAACTGCAAAGCAGAGTTTTCTCTTCACTGAGCTTTCTCTGGCTGGGGCCAGTGATATGGAGGAGGGTGGAGGTGGAGAAGATCAGGACCCAGAGGTAGGTAGTTGGGTAACAGTTAGAAGAAGAGGTAGGGGAAAAAGTGTCAGGGAGCCTAGTCCTGACCTGGCACAACCTAGTAAATATGCCTGTTTGGCTGATATCAGGAATGAAGGGCCAGGACTAGGGTCACTACAGCAGGACGTTGCTCCTAGCAACCAGGAAAACAACTGCTGTAGGAAGGAGGGAAATAGGAGTGCAGCAAAGCCCAGACAGATGTTAGTGGTAGGGGACTCTATAATTAGGCGGACAGACAGAGTTATCTGTCGCCGAGACCGTGAATGCCGAACAGTGTGTTGTCTGCCGGGTGCTCGGGTTCGGCATATTGCGGATCGGATAGGCAGATTGCTGGGTGGGGCTGGGGAAAACCCAGCGGTCATGGTGCACATTGGTACTAATGACAAAGTTAGAGGCAGGTGGAAGGTCCTTAAAAACGATTACAGGGAACTAGGAGAGAAGCTGAAGTCCAGGACCTCCAAGGTGGTGTTTTCAGAACTACTACCGGTGCCACGAGCGTCACTAGAAAGACAGCGGGAGCTTAGGGAGATAAATACGTGGCTTAGAAATTGGTGCAGGAAGGAAGGGTTCGGGTTCATGGAGAACTGGGCTGACTTCTCAGTCGGCTACAGGCTCTACGGTATGGACGGGCTGCACCTCAATGGGGAAGGTGCAGCTGTGCTGGGGGAGAAAATGGTGAGACGGATGGAGGAGCTTTTAAACTAGGATCTGGGGGGAGGGAGGGTAGTGGAGCAAAAAAGGGAATAGATAGAGCAGATAGAGACAGTGAGATGATAGGGGTCAATGAAGGATTAGGGGGGGATGGGACATGCAAGGAACGTAGGGAGGCTAGGAGTAATAAAGGTGTTAATAGGATTAAATGTCTACTGGCAAATGCAAGAAGTCTTGCAAACAAAATGAATGAATTGGAGACTCTTATGTCAACCATGGATTATGATGTGGTGGGCATTACCGAAACCTGGCTGGATGAAAGCCGTGACTGGGTGACAAACATACAGGGTTATAGTACATTTAGGAAGGGCAGGAAAGACAAAAAAGGTGGTGGGGTGTGTATATTTATCAAATCTAACCTAAAACCTGTGTTGAATGATGACATTGGGGGGAACTGCAACAATGTAGAGTCAGTATGGGTAAATGTACATGGGGAGGGGAATAATGGAAAAATGCTAATTGGAGTTTGCTATAAGCCTCCTAACATACCTGAACAAATAGAGGGTGAAATGCTGGAACAAATTGAAAAGGCAGCTAATAATAATAATCGGGTTCTTATTATGGGGGATTTCAACTATCCAGACATACAGTGGGACATAGAATCTTCTGGTTGTGCTAAAAGCTGTAAATTCTTATCTACCATTCAAGACAATTACCTCTCTCAGATGGTAGATGAACCGACGAGGGGAGATAATTTGCTAGATTTGGTCCTGTCAAATAGACCGGATACAATTTCAGATCTACAGGTCCGGGAGCACTTGGGCACCAGCGATCATAATATGGTAAGCTTCAACGTAATATTCAATAAAACATTTCAAAGGGGAAATGCTAAAACGTGGAATTTTAGGAAAGCTGATTTCAACAAATTAAGGGAAGAGCTTAAATGTGTAGATTGGGACAAAGTCATGGTAACTGGGGATACTGAACATAAATGGGGAAAGTTTAAGGATATACTGCTAGAGTCCTGTAAAAAACTTATACCCTCTGGTAATAAAATGTCCCGGAATAAAAAGAAACCACTATGGATAAATAAGACTGTACAAAGTATAATAAAACAAAAACAAAGGGCGTTTAAACTCTTGAAGGCTGAGAATACAGAAATAGCATTCCAGGAGTATAAAGATATCAATAGGCAATGCAAAAAAGAAATCAAACAAGCAAAACTAGCTACTGAAACAAAAATCGCCAATGACATTAAATTAAATCCCAAAATCTTTTATAAATACATTAATGCCAAAAGGAAAACAAAGGAAAGTATTGGCCCCTTAAAATATAATAACAAGTTAGTTATAGAGGACAAACAAAAGACTGAGATATTAAATAGGTATTTCACTTCTGTGTTCACCAAGGAACTGACTGTACCAGGCATCATTCAACAAGTGAAAAATCAAAGTTCACCACCCGATATAATTAATTTAACACAAGAAGAAGTACGCCTACGTCTGAGTAAATTATACATTGACAAATCCCCAGGGCCAGATGGCATTCATGCACGAATATTGAGGGAATTGAGCTCCGTAATTGACAGACCGCTGTATCTTATCTTTTTAGACTCGCTTGTAACAGGGTTGGTGCCTCAGGATTGGAGGATTGCTGATGTGGTACCGATATTTAAGAAAGGTAAGAGGGTAGATCCAGGCAACTACGGTCCAGTAAGCCTGACATCAGTAGTATGCAAAGTTTTTGAGGGCATTTTAAGGGATGACATGCAAAAATATATTGCAGAAAATAATATAATAACTGACAGACAGCATGGATTCATGAAAGATAAATCGTGTCTAACCAACCTGTTGGGGTTCTATGAGGGGGTAAGTGCAAACCTGGATATTGGTAATGCAGCTGATGTGATTTATTTGGACTTTGCAAAGGCATTTGATACTGTACCACATAATAGTCTTATACTAAAGCTCCAGAAGCAAGGACTAGGGGAAACTATATGCAACTGGGTAAGGAATTGGCTAAAAGATAGGAAACAAAGAGTAGTCATAAATGGAACATTCTCTAAATGGGCCATAGTCAGCAGTGGGGTGCCGCAGGGATCTGTGCTAGGACCAATTCTTTTTAATCTCTTTATTAATGACCTTGTGGATGGGATTGATAGTAAAGTGTCAGTCTTTGCTGATGACACCAAACTATGTAGGATATTAAAAACTGACCTTGATAGTACAATATTACAAAAAGATCTGGATAAGATGTCAGAATGGGCAGATACTTGGCAAATGAGATTTAATGTTGATAAATGTAAAGTAATGCACCTAGGATGGAGTAATCCTATAACTGCGTATACATTAAATGGAAGTAAACTCGGGACTACAGAACAGGAGAAAGACTTGGGTATTCTCATTACAAATAAGCTGAGCAGCAGCACTCAATGTCAAGCAGCAGCTGCAAAAGCAAACACGATTCTAGGGTGTATAAAAAGAGAGATTAGATCCTGTGATCCCAACGTATTGTTACCCCTCTATAAATCACTTGTAAGGCCACATCTGGAATATGGGATCGAGTTTTGGGCTCCACATTTAAAAAATTACATTCAGAAGTTAGAGTCAGTTCAAAGGCAGGCAACTAGACTACTACAAGGAATAGAAGGCCTCCCATATGATGACAGGTTGAAAAAGTTAGATATGTTTAGCTCAGAAAAAAGACGTCTCAGAGGAGATCTCATTTATATGTATAAATACATGTGTGGTCAATATAAAGGACTGGCACATGACTTATTTCTTCCAAAGACAATACTAAGGACCAGGGGGCATTCACTGCGAGTGGAAGAAAAGCGATTCCGACAGCTAAATAGGAAAGGGTTCTTTACAGTTAGAGCAGTCAGACTGTGGAATGCCCTACCACAAGAGGTAGTAATGGCAGACACTATAACAGCTTTCAAAAAAGGGATGGATGATTTCCTCAGTACACACAACATTGTTGGTTATAAATGACTTTGTGACCAAATGTAGAACTGGTGGAGGAAGGTTGAACTAGATGGACCTAGGTCTTTTTTCAACCGTAGTAACTATGTAACTATGTAAAATACAAAATACCATATTTGGTATAGCTGCATTTGTAAAAGTCGAATCTATCAAAATAAAAAATAAATGAATCTAAGCGGTAAACATAGTAACGAAAAAAAAATCGAAACACCAAAACTAAAGTTTATTGGCAGTCGCAATAAAATGCAATAATGGGCGATTAAAACATTGTACACAAGTGGTCAAAATTGTTGGTACCCCTCGTTTATTGAAAGAAAAACCCACAATGGTCACAGAAAAAACTTGAATCTGACAAAAGTAATAATAAATTAAAAATCTATGAAAATGAACAAATGAAAGTCAGACATTGCTTTTCTACTTCCACAGAATTTTTAAAAAATAAAACTGATGAAATCGGCCTGGACAGAAATAATGGCACCCTCCTCCTTCTTCCTTAACTTTTTTTTAACATTGCTCTCTAGAATCCCTTGAGTCTTGAGATTTCATTGTACCCTGCACAGATTCAAGACACCTTGTCCAAGATGCAGCAAAACAGCCCCAGAACATAATCTAGTGTCCTTCATGTTTCACAGTAGGGACAGTGTTCTTTTCTTGATATGCTTCATTTTTCCATCTGTGAACATAAAGCTGATGTGACTTGCCAAAAAGTTCCATTTTGTCTCATCTGTCCATAGGACATTCTCCTAGAAGCTTTGTGGCTTGTCAACACATAGGTTTGCAAATTCCAGTCTGGCTTTTTTATGGGGTTGTTTTCAAAAATGGTGTCCCTCCTTGGTCATCTCCCATGAAATCCACTTTGGCTCAAACAACAACGGATGGTGAGATCTGACACTAATGATCCTTGAGCTTGAAGTTCACCTTTAATCTCTTTAGAAGTTTTTCCTAGCTCTTTTCTTACCTTTCATATTATCTGTCTCTTTGATTTGTCATCAATTTTCCTGCTGTAGCCACGTCCAGGGAGATTGGTTACAGTCCAGTAATTTCTCAATAATATGTGCAACTGTAGTCACAGGAACATCAAGCTGCTTGGAGATGGTCTTATAACCTTTGCCTTTGACATGCTTGTCTATAGTTTTCTTTCTAATCTCCTGAGATAATTCTTTCCTTTGCTTCCTCTGATCCATGTTGAGTGTGGTACACACCAAGTCACCAAACAGTACAGTGAGTATCTGTATCCCTATATACAGGCCCACTGACTGATTACAAGATTGTAGACACCTGTGATGTTAATTAGTGGGCATAACTTGATTTAACATGTCCCCTTTGTCACATTATTTTCACGGTTACCATCATTTCTGTCCAGGCCTGTTTCATGAGTTTTATTTTTTTTTAAATTCTGTGGAAGCATGTATGAAAAACAATGTCTGACTTTCATTTGTTCATTTTCTTAGATTTTTTATTTATTATTACCCATGTTAGATTAAAGTTATTTCTGTGACCATTGTGGGTTTTTCTTTCATTAAACGAGGGGTACCACGTGTATGTTTAACCCAAAATGGTATGAGTAAAAATGACTGCCCGGGGCAGAAAAAATAAGCCCTCATACAGCCCCAGATCCCAAAAAATAAAAATGTTATGGGTCTTGGCAGATGGCAACACAACTTAAAAAATGTTTCCTTCAAATTTTCAACTTTTTTTTTACCGCTTAAATAAAAAATATCTATACAGGTTCGGTATCTGCATAATCATAGTAACATAGTCCGTTTTAGCATATAGTGAACATGGTAAATAAAAAAAAATAAGATAAACACTTTCTGGTGCATCACATGATAAATTGAATGGTGTCATTCAAAAGTACAACTCTTCCCACAAAAAGACAACCTATCAGATGTCTATATGGATGGAGAAAAACCTTATCTGTCTTGAAAGAAGGGGAGGAAAAAAATGAAAGCACAAAAATCGAAAATCACAAGGTCGTTTTAACATATAATGTACTTAAAATTTGAAGAAGAAAAACCTATTGGGGTGAAATAACATTGTTTTTTGGGGTTTTGTGTTACGATTCTCATTGTCTGGTAAAAATGACCTGGTAAAAACAGAGTTTGATTGCATTTTCTCAGGGAGAAGCCGTGCCTGAAAAACAGTAAAGGCCACTTTACACGCACAGATAAATCTTTGGCAGATCTGTGGTTGCAGTGAAATCATGGACATATTGTTCCATTTGTACACAGCCACAAACCTGCCACTGATTGTCCACAATTTCACTGCAACCACAGATCTGCTGCAGATTTATCTCTGTGTGTAAGGTGGCCTTAACTGGTATCAAAATCTTTCTATCCTTACAATGCTTACCGTGCGTAATTGATTAACTTAAAGATTTGATAGGTCAGACTTTTATAGATGCGGCAGTTCCAAAAATGGTTATTGTTTTTATTCTTTATTTTTTAACTGTAAACACGGGGGTGATTTCATAATTTAATATTTATTTTTACAGTTGTTATAACTTTCTTTTAGTTTTTTTTCACTTTTTTAGGAGAACTGAACCTGCAATCATTTGATCACTTGTTCCATAGACTGCAACACTACAATGTTGCATTATATAGTAAAGATGATGATCTACTATGAAGTACCAAGATGGCAATGATGCAGGACTTCAATAAGCCTGCAGCCGCCATGACAATCCACTCATACCCAAAGATTGCGTTGCAGGGAGCAGATGGAATTGGTGTGCCACCATGATTGTAATTACATATTCTAATTTATTGAGATGCTTGTATGTGTCTTTATTTCTCAACATTGAGGAAACATTAATCCTGACTAAATTCCCAACACCATTTGCTAAAGTTTCACCCCAATCTTGCAAGAATCCTTCACCATGCTTCACCTTTGACTGCAGAAACTAATTATTATATCATACTCAAACCTTTGGTGCACAAACTACCTTCTTTTACAGGCAAATATTAAAAACTAGAAGGTGGCCCGATTCTACGCATCGGGTATTCTAGAATTTACGTATTGTGTAGTTCATGTATGATTTTTGTTTTATATATATATATATATATATATATATATATATAGATGTTGTTGTGTGTAGTTACCAAGTGTTTGTGTAGGGCGCTGTACATGTTCTGGGTGTTGTCTGGGTGTGGCGGGGGGTGAGAGCGGTGTTGTATGTGTGTTGCGTGTGTTGCATTGTTTGTGGAGCGCTGTGTGTCTGTCGCGTTGTGTGTGTGTGTGTTGCGCGGTTTGTGTGGGTGTGGTGTGTTTTGGGGGGAGGTATGTTTTGTGCAATGTGTGTGTTGTGCGGTATGTGCGTATATTTATGTATGTCGCGGTGTTTGTGTGTTGGGTGTTGTGTGTGTGCGGCGTTGTCTGTGTGTGTGGGTGTCTGTGAAGGGCGGTGTTTGAGGTTCCCAGTGTGTGTGTGGTGTATTGTGTGTGTGTGTTCCGGGGAGGTGTGCCCCATCCCCCATGCTGCGCACCCCCCATCGTGCTCCATCCCCCATGCTGCCCAACCCCCATAGTGCTCCATCCCCTATGCTGCGCATTCCCCATCGTGCTCCATCCCCGATGCTGCGCACCCCCCATCGTGCTCCATCCCCCATGCTGCGCACTCCCCATCGTGCTCCATCCCCCATGCTGCGCACCCCCCATCGTGCTCCATCCCCCATGCTGCGCACTCCCCATCGTGCTCCATCCCCCATGCTGCGCACCCCCCATCGTGCTCCATCCCCCATGCTGCGCACCCCCCATCGTGCTCCATCCCCCATGCTGCGCACCCCCCATCGTGCTCCATCCCCCATGCTGCGCACCCCCCATCGTGCTCCATCCCCCATGCTGCACACTCCCCATAGTGCTCCATCCACCATGCTGCGCACTCCCCATCGTGCTCCATCCCCCATGCTGCGCACCCCCATCGTGCTCCATCCCACATGCTGCGCACTCCCTATCATGCTCCATCCTCCATGCTGTGCACTCCCCATTGTGCTCCATCCTCCATGCTGCGCACTCCCCATCGTGCTCCTTTCCCCATGTTGCGCACCCCCCATCGTGCTCCATCCCCCATGCTGCGCACCCCCATCGTGCTCCATCCCTCGTGCTGCGCACCCCCCATCGTGCTCCATCCCCCATGCTGCGCACCCCCCATCGTGCTCCATCCCCCATGCTGCACATTCCCCATCGTGCTCCATCCGCCATGCTGCGCACTCCCCATCGTGCTACATCCCCCATGCTGCGCACCCCCCATCGTGCTACATCCCCCATGCTGTGCACCCCCCATCGTGCTACATCCCCCATGCTGTGCACCCCATCATGCTCCATCCCCCATGCTATAATAGTTCTCCTATTATACTCAGAGAGGAGTATATTAGGAGGACTATAATAGGAGGAGTAGTCCTGGGGGGAGAGGGGTATAATGCCGGCTCCCTGCACATGTGTACCGGGATCCCGTGTACGCTGGTAACTATGATACACATCGGGTAACTAAGGGACCTTAGTTACCCGATGTGTAGAATGGTTACCAGCGTTCACTGGCTCCGTCACGATCCCAGCATCGCAAGGTTATGTCTGGCGCTGCTGGGATCGTGAAGGAGCCGGTGTACACTGGTAACTATGATACACATCGGGTAACCAAGGGACCTTAGTTACCCGATGTGTATAATGGTTACCAGCGTACACCGGCTCCGTCACGATCCCAGCAGCGCAAGGTTATGTCTGGCGATGCGTGCGGAGGGCCGAGGCGAGCGGGCAATCCATGCGAAGGGCGGGGCCAGGCCGAGGTGAGCGACCAATCCGTGGGGGGGCGGAGCCGAGGCGAGGCGAGCGGCCAATCCGTGCGGGGGGGCGGGGCCATGGCGAGCCCAGCGGCCAATCAGCTTTGTGTCACCGTAAGGACACAATTTTGGAGCAAGACAGACAGACAGACAGACAGACAGAATAAGGCAATTATATATATAGACTAGAAGGTGGCCCGATTCTACGCATCGGGTATTCTAGAATTTACGTATTGTGTAGTTCATGTATGATTTTTGTTATATATATATATATAGATGTTGTGTGTAGTTACCAAGTGTTTGTGTAGGGCGCTGTACATGTTCTGGGTGTTGTCTGGGTGTGACAGGGGGTGAGAGCGGTGTTGTATGTGTGTTGCGTGTGTTGCGTTGTTTGTGGAGCGCTGTGTGTCTGTAGCGTTGTGTGTGTGTTGCGCGGTTTGTGTGTGTGTGTGGTGTGTTTTGGGGGGAGGTATGTTTTGTGCAATGTGTGTGTTGTGCGGTATGTGCGTATATTTGTGTGTGCCGCGGTGTTTGTGTGTTGGGTGTTGTGTGTGTGCAGCGTTGTCTGTGTGTGTGGGTGTCTGTGTAGGGCAGTTGTTTGTGGTTCCCAGTGTGTGTGTGTGGTGTGTTGTGCAGTGCGCGCGCGTGTGTGTGTGTGTGTGTTGGGGGGAGGTGTGCACTTCCCATCGTGCTCCATCCCCCATGCAGCGCACTCCCCATCGTGCTCCATCCCCTATGCTGCGCACTCCCCATCGTGCTCCATCCCCTATGCTGCGCACCCCCCATCGTGCTCTATCTCCCATGCTGCGCACTCCCAAACGTACTCCATCAGCCATGCTGCGCACTCCCAAACGTGCTTCATCCGCCATGCTGCGCACTCCCATTTGTGCTCCATCCGCCATGCTGCGCACTCCCAAACGTGCTCCGTCCGCCATGCTGCGCACTCCCAAACGTGCTCCATCCGCCATACTCCGCACTCCCCATCGTGCTCCATCCCCCATGCAGCGCACTCCCCATCGTGCTCCATCCCCCATGCTGCGCACCCCCCATCGTGCTCCATCTCCCATGCTGCGCACTCCCAAACGTGCTCCATCCGCCATGCTGCGCACTCCCAAACGTGGTCCATCCGCCATGCTGCGCACTCCCAAACTTGCTCCATCCGCCATACTCCGCACTCCCCATCGTGCTCCATCCACCATGCTGCGCACTCCCAAACGTGCTCCATCCGCCATGCTGCGCACTCCCAAACGTGCTCCATCCGCCATGCCACGCACTCCCAAACGTGCTCCATCCGCCATGCTGCGCACTCTCAAACGTGCTCCATCCGCCATGCTGCGCACTCCCAAACGTGCTCCATCCGCCATGCTGCGCACTCCCAAACGTGGTCCATCCGCCATGCTGCGCACTCCCAAACGTGCTCCATCCGCCATGCTGCGCACTCCCAAACGTGCTCCATCCGCCATGCTGCGCACTCCCAAATGTGCTCCATCCGCCATGGTGCGCACTCCCAAACGTGCTCCATCCGCCATGCTGCGCACTCCCAAACGTGCTCCATCCGCCATGCTGCGCACTCCCAAACGTGCTCCATCCGCCATGCTGCGCACTCCCAAACGTGCTCCATCCGCCATGCTGCGCACTCCCAAACGTGCTCCATCCCCCATGCTGCGCACCCCCCATCGTGCTCCATCCCCCATGCTGCACCAGCATTAGCCTCTCTACCCGCAGCATCAGCCTCTCTGCCCGCAGCATCAGCCTCTCTCCTCCCAGCATCAGCCTCTCTACCCGCAGCATCAGCCTCTCTCCTCCCAGCATCAGCCTCTCTGTCCCCAGCATCAGCCTCTCTCATCCCAGCATCAGCCTCTCTCCTCCCAGCATCAGCCTTTTCTGTCCCCAGCATCAGCCTCTCTCCTCCCAGCATCAGCCTTTTCTGTCCCTAGCATCAGCCTCTCTCCTCCCAGCATCAGCCTCTCTCCTCCCAGCATCAGCCTCTCTCCTCCCAGCCTACCCCAGCCTCAGCCTCCCCCAGCATCAGCCTCTCTCCTCCCAACATCAGCCTCTCTCCTCCCAGCATCAGCCTCTCTCCTCCCAGCATCAGCCTCTCTCCTCCCAGCATCAGCCTTTTCTGTCCCCAGCATCAGCCTCTCTCCTCCCAGTCTACCCCAGCCTCAGCCTCCCCCAGCATCAGCCTCTCTCTTCCCAGCATCAGCCTCTCTCCTCCCAGCCTATCCCAGCCTCAGCCTCCCCCAGCATCAGCCTCTCTCCTCCCAGCATCAGCCTTTTCGGTCCCCAGCATCAGCCTCTCTCCTCCCAGCCTACCCCAGCCTCAGCCTCCCCCAGCATCAGCTTCTCTCCTCCCAGCATCAGCCTTTTCGGTCCCCAGGATCAGCCTTTCTCCTCCCAGCCTCCTCCAGCACGCCGTGCTCCTCTGCCGACACTCACAGATCCGATCGCATACACTCACACACACCCACACACACCTGATCGCATACACTCACACACACCCGATCGCATACACTCACACACACCCGATCGCATACACTCACACACACCCGATCGCATACACTCACACACACACACATTGACGATATTGCACATACGCGCTCATACTCACAACATCCGGAGATACCACATGCTTCTGGCCATGTGATCCTCCGGCAGGTCCTGGAAGCTCACAGCACAGTATCGCCGCCGAGAAGCAAGCGATATCCCAGGATGTTGTGAGTATGTGGATGCGATGTGATGTGTGTGTGTGAGGTGTGTGTGAGAGTGAGTGTGATCTGATGTGTGTGTGTGTATGTGTGTGTGTGCTGTTATGTGTGTGCGTGTGTGTATGTTCCGCCGCTGCAGGACCTTGATGCGCTGGTAACTATGCTACCATGGTTACCAGCGTATCTCGTCCCCCGCTCGCACGGGAGCCCACACCAGCATACGCCGGCCAGCCCCAGCAATGCGAGGGTATGTGTCGACTGGTTTGGCAGCGTACGCTGATGTGGGCTCCCAGGGGTACAGTACTCACCTGGTAGTCGTGGCTCCGTGACCGTGTCGGTTTGGGGAATGCGTGGGGGGGCGGGGCCAGAGCTAGCGTGCATTGCGTGTGGGGGGCGGGGCGCGGCTGAGTTGCCAATGCCTGCAGGGTGCCGGGGCGAGAGGCCAATCTGTGGGGGGGCGGAGCCTGGGCGAGCGGCCGGCCAATCCGTGTGGGGGCGCAGCCTGGGCGAGCGGCCAATCCGTGCGGGGGGCGGGGCCATGGCGAGCCCAGCGGCCAATCAGCTTTGTGTCACCGTAAGGACACAATTTTGGAGCAAGACAGACAGACAGAATAAGGCAATTATATATATAGATGTTGTCCAATCAGTCCAGAGCACCTGCTACCATTTTTCAGCATCCCAGTCCCTATGATTTCGTGAATAGTTGAGTCACTTGGCATTATTTCCACGCTGAAATTATGGTTTTTGGGTGCAATTCTTTTCTGAAGATCAGTTTTGACCAGACTTCTCCAAACAGTTGATGAATATAGCTGGATCCCACTGATTGCTAACAGTTCTGATTTGCTGGACATCTTCCAATTTCAATGGGAAATAAGCATTATGTGTTTTTTCATCTGCTGCACTGTTTCCTTGGTTGCCTATTGTATCTACAGTACTCAACACTGCCCATTTCTTGGTCTCATGAATGCAGAGAAATTCAGGGAGATACTATTAGGTCTAAAATATTTAAGTAGTGATCGAATCTTTGTGATTCAGGCTCTGTATACGCCTATTTTTTATTTAAAATGCAATTGAAGTGTGGACTTTCAAGTTTAATTAAAGGGGTTGAACAAAATTATCCTGTGAAATATTTTGCAATTGCAACCAATTTTCTACAAAGCCTCCTCGCTGAAGGGGCTCTGAAGTATATTGCTCACAAAAAGGGAACACTTAAACAACACAATGTAAGTCCAAGTCAATCATACTTCTGTGAAATCAACCAACATGAATTGTGAATCAATTTTTCCTGCTGTTGTGCAAATGGTGCAAAGAAGAGTTGGAAATGATATGCAATTAGCAAAACATCCCCTATAAATGCGTGGCTCTGCAGGTGATAAACACAGACAATTTCTCTGTTCTCTTCCTTTTTGGCTGTTGTTTTGGTCACTTTTACATTTTGTCATAGCTCTTAGCCCTAAAAGTAGTGTACCGCCCCCATACGAGCAGGCGGGCTGCTTTCACTTGAATCCGGATCCGCGGTGGCTCGAGGGGTATCCGGACCTGGGGATCGCGTGGCCACTCAATTAAAAGACGGGGGGGGAGATATGTACAGGTTTTTTTTGGAAAGTTCGTGACGCCACCCATGGTGCGTGGTAATGTGAGGGACCACCGCTGCCGTTGGGGAGCCCGGTGACGATGGTGTGGCAGCCTGATGTTTAACCCCTCCGTGGGTAGGGGGTTTGTGTCCCGGGGCCCGTTGATGGTTGAGATGGTATTTGAGTGCTGTGGGGGGATAGGAACAGGGGTCTTCAATGTACTCACTTAGTCCTGGAATAACTACACCAACCGCTTGTAAACCAGAATTCTGAGCACCACTGTAGCCTGCGGGGAGCACTCTTGGATCCGTGCCCTTGGTATTGCTGTTAGCCTGTGGCCCTGTCCTTGGCACCTTCGTCTCTGTTGGACCCGTGAGTATAAAACTCCTCGGGTCCTGCTCACCCGTATGGCTAACGGAGTGAGCTTGCTCTCAGGGTTCACGCGTAGGATTTCCTTGGACTGTAGTGGGAAAGTCCTATCCCATCCGTGCGCTAGTACCCCGATTTTGGAGCGGGTTGGGGATGACACTTGAAGTCTTCACCCCCGTCGGGGAAATTACTGAAACGCGTGAAGCTACTTTCCAGCCTGGGGTCCACGTACCCTGTTGTGCCCTGGCCCCTGCCCGGTGATAGCTCAAGGCCGCCGGCTGCCCTCCTCGGAAGTCCGTGCCCCTTGACACTGTCCCCTGCGACCGGGTTCCAGCTCCTACCAGACTCAGACCAATGTCTGCCACCTAGTACTCAGGAGCCCTGCTCCGTGACCTCTCCCTCCCAGAGAGTCACTTCACCTCCTTCACTCTCCACTGTCTGACCTCAACTCCTCAACTCAACTGTTACTTTCCTCACTCTCTCTTCACCAACGCCCCATGTGGCGGCCCTATTCCCTTCATGCCCCCCAATGGTGTGTCTCATAGATTAAAGTGGGAAGTGTTCCTAGGATTTTGATTGGCTAAGCTGTTAGCAACACCAAAGGACCAGGATCCGTAACCAAGGAGGGTGGATACTGTGCAAAAGGGCAGATTGCACAATATCCTGTGACGACCTGAGAGGCCAGGGCGTCACAGTAGCATGTAGCATGTTTACTACCCACAGATGTTGCTCAGGTAGTGCAGTTCATTCATCCAGGATGGCAAATCAATGCGAGCTGTGACAAGAAGGTTAGCTGTGTCTGTCAGCATAGACTCCAAAGCATGGAGCAAATACCAGGAGAGAGGCAAGTACACCAGGAGTCGTGGAGGGGGCCATAAGAGGGCAATAACCCAGAAGCAGGACCACTACCTCCTTCTTTGTGCAAGGAGGAACAAGGGAGCAGTACCAGAGCCTGCCAATTAACCTCCAGGAAGTCACTAATATTCATGTGTCTGCTAAATCTGTCAGAAACAGACTCCATGATGGTGGTATGAGTGCCCGACATTCACAAGTAGGTGTTGTGCTTACCGCCCAACACCATGCAGAGTGATTGGCAGATTCAACATTGGCGCCCTATGCTCTTCACGGATAAAAGCAGGTGCACACTGAGCATGTGACAGACATGACAGTCTGGAGACGCCTTGGAGACATTCTGCTGCCTGCAACATCCTCCAGGATCACCCCATGGGACAGTAATGCTGTGAGGAGGCATTTTTTTTTTTTGGGGGGGGGGGGCACACAGCCATGTGCTAGCCAGAAGTACCCTGACTGTAATTAAGTACCATGATGAGATCCAGTGGTCCATGGGTTCATTCTGATGCATGAAAATGTTAGGCTTCATGTGGTACAAGTGTGTCAGCAGTTCCTGACTGATGAAGACATTGATGCTATGGACTGGCCTACCCGTTCCCCAGACCTGAATCCAATCAAGCACATCTGAGACATCATGTCTCGTTCCATCCACCAATACCATGTTGCACCTAGACTGTCAAGGGGTTGAGTGATGCTTTCATCCAAGTCTGGGAGGAGATCCCTCAGGAGAACATCCTCTGCCTCACCAGGAGTATGCCCAGGCATTGTAATACAGGCATGTGAAGGCCCCCACACAAACTACTGAGCTTCATTTCATTGTATTGAGGCATTTCCACTGAAGCTGGATCAGCCTGAAATTTGATTTTCCACTTTGATTTTGAGTATCATTCCAAATCCAGACCTCCATGGGATACTAATTTTGATTTACATTGACCAAATGTTTTATTGTTCTCATTGCATTCTATGTAATGAATAAAAATTTGCAAATGGAATATTTCATTCTTTGAGATCTAGGATGTGCTATTTTAGTGTTCCCTTCATTTTTTTTAGCCCTTTTTTAGTCTGTTTTGTTTTTTGTGTTACTGATGAGCACAGTACTTCTGCTGTGAAGCCAAGTTATTGTTATGGGTGTTGGCAGATGTTTCACGTACAGTAAATGGTCAATATGTTTTGGACTAATTTCTGAATAAACACCATCAGCATTATTGAAAAATGAAACTACTTAAACAGAAGTCATGAAAGGAGTGTTACTGCATGTTGTTTATTGGAGAACATACAAAATAAAGTCAGATAATGTATAAATAACCTAATTCCATGCATTTTTTAAATGGGTTGGGGCCAACTTTTCTTTGCAATTGGGTTTCATTAAACATTTTACACCATTTGCCTTAGTTTATATACTACATCATCTATTGCTGGCTGCAAAATGAGACTCAGAGTCAGTCAGCCTGTTATGATGGTCTGATAGGGAGTTTGTGACTTTTTTATCTTTCTTTCTGTAAGCTTCTCTTAGCTGATACTATATATGACCATAGACCGCATCAAAGTTGAATATTCAGAGAAACGCAGAGCCTAGTATAAGGATATGGATGTGCTGCCCACGTTTCCCACAGACATCAGTGTTGTGTAATGTGATGTGATGTGTTATAATATTTGACTGTAAAATTGTTTTGCACTGCCATGTGATGAAGCTGGTTTCTGCCCACCAACAGGTAGTGAGTAGGTAGTGACAGAGTTAATATTTGAGACTAAGCCAGAGTGGGAGGGGCTAGAGTGCAGGTTTCACATGGGTACCACGTTGGAGAGTGGTATCCTCTATTTCAGGTGTCCAGAGATCGAAGTGCATGACTACACGCACAATTGCACTAATTGGATATGCTTTGCTTTCCAGTTAGCTCTGCAGATTTTCCTTGGTCCGGTGCTACAAAGGTTAAGCAGTTCTTTTGATCACCTTAGGCTTTCCATCTTGGGTTATCTCATCTGTTTTGATTTTTCTACTCCCCTTCGCAATAAGTATTCACTTTTCAGCTTCGTTAATTGGCAAAGATAGCTTGCTATACCTTGGTCTTGGTGTGCAGGTGTGAGCTGTGGACAAAGAAGTAATTTAATGAGCCGTATCTGGAGATAGTTGCTTGGAAGTTTATTTGGTGTCTTCCCATCCTTTATTACCTTTTTGGTTTGTCTCACAAATCTTTTCCCTTTACTGCCTCCTGCAGTCTCGTGTGCATTGTGCGATTGCTGTTTCTTTACCCTTGTCTGTCTTCTCCTCTTTGTGTCTTTATCATAGAGCGGGACTAGTGTGCCTGCTGCCCTGCACACTAGTCAGGATTGTGCTCAGGCAAAGAGAGGTATAAGACCGTGATCACCACATAGGGCGAAATAAGCCATCTAGAGACATCAGGGAGCTCAGCGTTGCTCAGTGAAAGTGTCAGGGGTTGTCCCTCCCTATTTTTCCTCAGTGGCAGTTCATCCCTTCCTCCCATCATGTATTGCACCGACCAGCCTCCTGGTGGATTGCGTCAACCAGGTGCTGCTCTGGAGTGGTACCTGGTGTCTATCGTCAGCTATATCTAACCTCACCATCATAGGCTTTAGTGAAGACTGGATAGGCACATAGCCACACCCTAATGGGGAAAGCCTGGTTCTAGAAGCAGTGGATCTATGTCCCTCTCGCCCTTCTATCTTGTAGAGTGACAGCTGGGACAGAGGCAGCTTCCTGTCAGAAATCAGATAGGGCCCAGCGTGAGACAGACTTTAGGTCTAGTTAGTTGATAAAGCTGCATGATGTGGATGTACCTAAAATGAAAGGAGACCCGGCAAAGCATAGCGAGATCCTAGAAAGAGAGAGAGACAGTTATCTGGTGGAGACAGGTTGGAGGACTGACCAAAGAACTAAGTGACCAAGTGGAGGTGAGCCCAAAAAAGGATGCCTAGCAGTTTACAACTCTACAATTCTCAAAGATAATGGGCCAAGACGGAACAGAAAATGATCAAAGCGAGTGTCCTGGGCCTGTGTTCCCTAAGTGTCAGAAAGTTGGAGGTAAGTCCAGCCATTTTCGCAAAACATTCCCGTTAAGGGAAGAATAAGATGCGGGACCACGGGCAGAAAAAATAGCTTTCACTGACTGTATCGTGGTGTGGAGCTGGGTAGTGATGAAACGAGTGAAGTTATTAGAGGCAGGAAAAAGTGAGATTGGAGATGTAAGGAGACTATGTATGGACTTTCTCTGTTTTCATGAAGAAAATGTACCTGCTATTTGATGTATATAGTTGCCATCAAGTGGTTGTGCAGTAAATTAAAATTTTTAAAAAACTGGTTGTCTCCATCACTGAGTCGTACAACATCTGGTTCTGGCAGCTGAAGCCATCGGCATCATGCAGGCTTTAAAAGCGTATCGCCTCCTTGACATAAGTCCTCATACCCAGCTAGGACCCTCTCTGTCATGTAGCGTGTCGGGACGCAGGAGATGCAGACATTGCCCATGAATACCTCTCCATGCTACACTACACTAGAATAACAAAATGGTGCAAACGTTTTAATGAAACCTGATGATTTAACAGGAACCAACCACCAGGGCTTTGCTATACACCGTGTGCAGAATTATTAGGCAAGTTGTATTTTAGAGGATTTTTTTTATTATTGATCAACAATTATGTTCTCAATCAACCCAAAAGACTCATAAATATCAAAGCTTAATATTTTTGGAAGTTGGAGTGGGGTTTTTTAGATTTGGTTATCTTAGGAGAATATCTGTTTGTGCAGGTAACTATTACTGTGCAGAATTATTAGGCAACTTAATAAAAAACAAATATATTCCCATCTCACTTGTTTATTTTCATCAGGTAAACCAATATAACTGCACAAAATTTAGAAATAAACATTTCTGACATGCAAAAACAAAACCCCAAAAATTAGTGACCGATATAGCCACCTTTCTTTATGATGACACTCAACAGCCTACCATCCATAGATTCTGTCAGTTGCTTGATCTGTTTACGATCAACATTGCATACAGCAGCCACCACAGCCTCCCAGACACTGTTCCGAGAGGTGTACTGTTTTCACTTCCTGTAGTTTTCACATTTTATGAGG
Organism: Anomaloglossus baeobatrachus; assembly: GCF_048569485.1. Classification (NCBI taxonomy): domain Eukaryota; kingdom Metazoa; phylum Chordata; class Amphibia; order Anura; family Aromobatidae; genus Anomaloglossus; species Anomaloglossus baeobatrachus. Next base: position 334,299,355 of record NC_134353.1, read on the forward strand.
GACCACAGGTTCTCTATGGGGTTCAGATCAGGTGAACAAGGGGGACATGTCAATAGTTTTTCATCTTTTAGACCTTTACTGGTCAGCCACGCTGTGGAGTAGTTGGATGCATGTGATGGAGCATTGTCCTGCATGAAAATCATGTTTTTCTTGAACGATACCGACTTCTTCCTGTACCACTGCTTGAAGAAGTTGTCTTCCAGAAACTGGCAGTAGGTCTGCGAGATGAGCTTCACTCCATCCTCAACTCGAAAAGGTCCCACAAGTTCATTTTTGATGATACCAGCCCACACCAGTACCCCACCTCCCCCTTGCTGGCGTCTGAGTCGGAGTGGAGCTCTCTGCCCTTTACTGATCCATCTTCTGGCACATCCATCTGGCCCATCAAGAGTCACTCTCATTTCATCAGTCCATAAAACCTTTGAAAAATCAGTCTTAAGATATTTCTTGGCCCAGTCTTGACGTTTTATCTTATGTTTCTTGTTCAAAGGTGGTCGTTTTTCAGCCTTCCATACCTTGGCCATGTCCCTGAGTTTTTCACACCTTGTGCTTTTTGATACTCCAGTAACGTTGCAGCTCTGAAATATGGCCAAACTGGTGGCAAATGGCATTTTGGCAGCTTCACGCTTGATTTTCCTCAATTCATGGGCAGTTATTTTGCGCCTTTTTTGCCCAACATGCTTCTTGCGACCCTCTTGGCTATTTGCCATGAAACACTTGATTGTTCGGTGATCACGCTTGAAAGGTTTGGCAATTTCAAGACTGCTGCATCCCTCTGCAAGACATCTCACAATTTAGGACTTTTGAGAGCCCGTCAAATCTCTCTTCTGACCCATTTTGCGAAAGGAAAGGAAGTTGCCAAATAATTAAGCACACCTTATATAGGGTGTTGATGTCATTGCACCTCACCCCTCCTCATTACAGAGTTGCACATCACCTAATTTACTTAATTGGTAGTTGTCTCTCAAGCCTATACAGCTTGGAGTAGGACAACATGTATAAAAAGTATCATGTGATCAAAATACACATTTGCCTAATAATTATGCACACAGTGTATAAAATAAAGGCAATGCCATACTGGCACTAGGATACTGAATCCAAGCATATCTTTTGTTGAAAGATCGGATGCTTGGTTGCTGAGATATTTGTAATGGCGCCAGAGTCTGCATATGCACATACCACGATCACAGGCACCATTTTATTTAAGACACTGTGGAGAGACTATGGGCGAATTTTTTTTTGCGCATGCTCCCCGGCCAACCATAGTATTCTCCACAGTATCTTCAATAAAATGACGCCGAGATCGCAGTATACGCATGCATGGACTCAGCACTATATTAATGAAGACATCATTACTGTGGCAATGTGCACACGCTGCCGATAGCAACAATAGTGGCGTGGCACGATATTTAAATAAAGAAAAGTAGGCATGCAATAGAGGACGCTAGAGGAGGACTTTACATCAAGCACCCGACCCACAAAGGCCCGCCTTTGTGGGTACTTATATTCTAAACTTTCTAGAGCAATACATTTACAGTTGAAACCAAAAGTTTACATACACTATCTAAAAAGACATATGCATATTTTTTTCACTATCTGACATGAAACCAGAATAAACCTTTCCCGTTTTAGGTCAAGTAGGATTACCAAAATTCTTTATATTTGCCAAATGCCAGAATATTGTGAGCCAGAGAATGTTTTAAGGTATTTTTTATTAATGTCAGCAAAGTCAGCAAAGTCAAAAGTTTACATACACTAATCGTTCTATGCCTTTAAGCAATCTGGGACAACCCATATGATGTCATGTCTTTGGAAGCTTCTGATAGGTTTCTTGGCAACATCTGAGTTAATTAGATTAATTAATTAGAGACACACCTGTGGATGTATTTTAATGCACACCTGAAACACACTGCTTCTTTGTCATAGGAATGTCAAAATTGTGGACTTGCACAAGTCTGGTTCGTAGATTGTTCATCTGCAATCTTTATATAACGGAAGAATGAGATCTAAAATAAAAATGCCAGAGAACATTGTTTGGTATAATCTGGTCACCGTGGACGATCACAAAAAATCCCATCAGCAGAAAAACACAAGAGTAGTTGGAACCTGAGCTGACCGCAATCCCCTATCTGTCAGACCATACTATAAGTAGCCATGGAGCGTTCCTAAACACACCTAGACGCCTTGTCACAGCTGGAGAAACTTACTACACCTCACAGATAGAAATGAGGAAAGCTATCTTGCCTCAGAGTAGTCCCCAAAGGAATAGCAAGCCCCCGACATATAAAGTCAATGGGGCTATAAGAAAACACAATACACAGATGCGAAATATAGATTAGCAAAGGCAAGGCCTGACTTCTTAGATAGGACAGATAACTGATTGCGGCCAGCAAAAATCTCTGCAAAAATACCAATCTCCTGATAATAAAAAATACTGAGACCACACGGACTCTCACCCACTATATCAGGTACTCTTTTAAGTAATGGGAGAAACAAAATACCAAAAGGAACACAAGAATTACAAAAGTGCAAATAATCAAATAGAACAGGGAGAATCTCTCTTTTCTTGCAGTGAGGCTTGCAGAGGGGGAACCCCCATGCTCATCAAAAAAGAAAGACAATTCCTCTCCTGCAAGAAAACAGACTTAAGCAAAATAAAAAGAAAAACAAACACCCTTAGGTGTGGATCAGGCAGCAAAGCAAAGAAGCTTGCAACTTATCTGGAATGGTACAAGCACATGATAAATGAAGGACAAGCTCCAAGCCAATTCAGAGACTGAGGAAAAACAATCTATCCCCGGCCCCAGCCAGCAGACACTACTCTTTTATATAACCCAGGCTGATCTGCAATTGGGCTTCCCAAGCTCCCAATTTTAACTCCCACACTTGTTTAGTCACAGTCAGCTTCACCCCAGTCCTGACCACCAGAGGGAGCTTCAAACCATCACCCCCAAATCCTTCCTTTTATCCAATTTGGTCTTGCTCACCTGTCATGGATAATTTACAAAACATTGGTGGAGCAAGAACTTCAGTAAGACTAAGGGCTCTTTTAGACAGTTTTTGATATACAACTACAATCCATGATCTTCATAGATTTTATATGGTGCTATTCACTTGTTCACAATGACCACACACTTATCAAAATCAAATTCAAAACTCTTGATTAAAATTGTTAGTTTTTTGCATACAAGAAAAATCACTGACGCCTGAATGAGGCGTAACTATGTTGATAAATTGAATATACCCTGTTGTGAATACATTTGGACTAGGTTCCAGTTTGGGGCTCCCACTTGTGGTCAGTGCTGGTAGTGGTTTGCCTGCTTAATAGAAATCAGCTGGGGATTATTTGCAATCAGGTTCTTCTGACTGGGCCTATATAGCGGAGTAGTGTTCTAATGTTCCTGGACGGTTCTCAATGTTGTCTCCTGTGTGCTAAGGACATTCTAAAAACAGACCTTCCTTCTGTGTCTACCAGAACTCCTTTCACATAAGTTGGTCCTTGTACCTCCGCTGGTGGTTTCCACCTTTTTTGTTGTTTTTCTGTTTAGGTACTAAGGCTTCCCTGCTGGGAATGCCTGTGTACTTTGCTCCATATTCTGCTATGTATTTTGTTTTGTCATGCTTGGTACACTAAGGCTTATTCCTTTTTTGCCTGTGTGGAGTTCTGGGTGGAGTTGGATCATTCCCTGCTGGGAATGTCTGTGTACCTTGCTCCATATTCTGCTATGTATTTTATTTTGTCATACTTGGTACTAATTTCAGTTGCTCCACTATATTAGTGTTTTGTTTGGATCCCAGTAACAACAGAGTACTGATATAGTGGAGGAGAGTCAGTGTGGGCTTAGTATTTTTCCATATCAGGCGTGTTGGTTCTTTTTCTAGGGTATTGCATGGCTGCAGACAGTGCCCTCTTCTGTCCTTTCCTATTTAGATAGTTTGGGCCTCATCTTTGCTGAGTCTGTTTTCTACCTGTGTATTGTGTTTTCCTACATCACCGTAATCTTTATATGTGGGGGCTAACTATATCTTTGGGTACTGCTCCGAGGCAGATTAGCCTTTCCTGTATTTCCCTCTGTAGGAATAATTAGCTCTCCGGCTGTGTCGAGGCGACCAGGTCATCGTAGGCATGTCCCATGGCTACTTCTAGTTGTGTGTTAGTGGTAGGTCTGCAGTTCGCTGAGATTCCAACCACTCTGGCACATTCTGGGTTTCCTAGTTTTGGTCTTTTTTTCTGATCCTCCTCGGTCAATGAATCATAACACTACCCATATAGAAGAGTAATACTCTCAGACAAGTATGTGATAATGAGTACATTCCTAAATGGGCCTTAAATAAAGTGGGACAATTCTTGTCTTGAACAGTTAATAATAATAATAATAATAATAATAATAATAATAACACTAATATTAATATGATATATATAACAACAGTTCTCTGTATCAACATGGTATTAATGAAGGAAGGTGCTGGCCCCAGGTACTGCACTTCCTTGTCAGCAATTTCCCCTTTGTAGGTGCGTCTCTGTGTAGGGTGCATGGTACTTACTTGCTCGTGTAGGACACCGTCCATCTCTCCGTCCACACTTGCAGGGGCTGTCAGACAGAGCTCACACCGCACCAGTGTCTCGTTAACAAAAGAGTCTTTACTTTAGGTTATCGGTTGCATAGCAGATAAGTTATTCAACATTCTTACTCTCTGGGGTATTCCTTCCATCTAGGACTTCCACTATAGATGCAATGGCAGCCCTCTTTCCGTCTCAAAGCTCCCACTATGGGTGCAGCGGCAGCTTCACCGTTCCCAGGATACCTTTTAAGCAACAGCAACCTCTCCTTTCTCTGTCAATACCCTCAGAATACTTAGCATGGGTCTACGGTACCCCAGGTTTGTCCCATTTTCTTCTATCCAAATCCCCAACCCATCACGCCCTGGAGGCTTCACCAAGCCAAGCTGGGATGAGCCTTAAGCTCCAGAACTTTCAGGATTGGTATTGGGTTTTTAGGACTGACTGCTGCACCTAGGCCCTTCTGCTAAACAGAACCTCAACTGATTGCTCTTGTAACCAGGAAGTCTCTCACTCTCCTCAACAATAGTCCCAACTCCTAGTGAGCTGGATCTAACATTAACTGTTTCTATTACTAACAAAGTCCATCTACAAGATATTCCTGTACTTTCTAGTACTTTCTATAAACCTTTACCTCACACTACATCCTACTTAACATTCCCTACTATGCTATCTCTATGTCTTAAGCGGGCTTTACATGCTACGAGATCGCTACAGCAATCTCGTTGGGGTCACGGATTTTGTGACGCACATCCGACCTCTGTAGCGATGCCGTTGCATTTGACACCTATGAGCAATTTTGCATCGTCGCAAAAACGTGCAAAATCCATTCTCAAATATCGTTACTGCAGCAGTAACGAAGTTGTTCCTCATTCCTGCGGCAGCACACATCGCTCCGTGTGACACCGCAGGAACGAGGAAGCTCTCCTTACCTGCCTCCCGGCCATAATGCGGAAGGTAGAAGGTGGGCGGGATGTTCGTCCCGCTCATCTCCGCCCCTCCGCTTTTATTGGGCGGCGGTTCAGTGACGCTGCTGTGACGTTGCTGTGACGCTGAACGAACCGCCCCCTTAGAAAGGAGGCGGTTCGCCGGTCACAGCGACGTCGCAGGGAAGGTAAGTAGTGTGACGGATCCGGGCGATGTTGTGCGACACGGGCAGAGATTTGCCCATGTCGCACAACCGATGGGGGTGGATACGCACGATGGCGATATCGGTACCGATATCGCAGTGTGTAAAGCGGTCTTTAATTTAAAGCTTATCTGACTAATACACTTCACTACACATTGTCAACACATTACACTTTACATAACCATACACCTTACATTTCAGGGGGCCCTGCTACCCTCTTACATATCTCCCCTCCTAAATCTGGTCACCTCAGACCAGAACTACAAGTAAAAGTCCTTAAGTCCTAATGCGGCACCCCTGGGCTTCAGGCAGCACAGGGTATTACACGCCAGCAGGCCCAAGACTCTGGTATCAACAATAGAGGAAGCGGCACTGGATTTGGTTTCTCTGCTGTTCTGCTGGACATGTACATATGGCTTCAAACATATAAGGGCCCGCACTGCTGAAACTTCTTTGGAGTGGCACCCACTACTCATGGTTACTGCAGACTCGACCGCTTGTCCTGGCCACAGGGCTTCAGTCCTACGGAACTGTCCACTGCAATCGCTAGTCCAGGTGTTTAGTCTCGGTCTCTTCAGAGTGCCCTCCGGTTTCAACAGGCCTCCTGGCCGCAGCACATTCTTGCCGCTGCAGCCACTTTTTCCAGCTCCTCTAACCATCTCTCTCTGTCAGAGGCTCCATACTGTTTTCTCTATTCCAGAAAAGGTGCTGGTCTGCTCTATGTTGGGAGTATCCCTTCTTCCACTTGCTTCCCCCAGGGCGAGGCCTATTCTGGCTCCTCAGCTTATTTCTTCAGGGCCGCCGCCTATTCCCCATCAGCTAGCTGTGACAGTCAGTGTTTTTCTCTATGCCACACCCACTGTTGGCCACTCAAAATATTGACACTTTGGGCACAATTTGGCCATTTTCACTTCGAAGTGTACTCACTTTTGTTGACAGCAGTTTTGACATTAATGGCTGTGTGTTAAGTTATTTAAAGGGCACACTAAATTTACACAGTTATATAAGCTGTACTACTTTACATTGTATCAAAGTGTTTTATCTTCAGTGTTGTCCCATGAAAAGATATAATAAAATAGAGGTGCATCTCAATAAATTAGAATATCATCGAAAAGTTACTTTATTTCAATAATTCAATACAAAAAGGGAAACGCATATATCATATAGAGTCCTTACAAACAGAGTGATCAAGTGTTTATGTCTGCTAATGTTGAGGATTATGGCTTACAGCCAATAAAAAACCCAAAAGTCATTATCTCAGAAAATTTGAATAATTACCACATAACACCTGCAAGGCCTTCCTAAGCATTTAGAGGGAACCTTTCAGCAGAAATTTCACCCAAAACCTAAAAGATTCCCCCTCTGCAGCTCCTGGGCTGCATTCTAGAAAGGTCCCTGTTATTATTGTGCCCCATGTGAGACCAAAATAAAGAGTTTATAAAGTGGTACCTTTTTGTATTCAGATACTGTAAATGTGACACGGGGGCGGGCTCTCTGGCGTCCGTTATTCTGCCCCCTGGTCCTGTATGCCTTCCCCCATCGCTCCTTTCCATAGCTGATGCACCGCCCACTGCTCCAGCCATCCCCGCGCATGCCCAGTGCCAGTCTCACGGGACTGAGCAGTGTGACCGCTGGTGACCTATGTGCAGGCAAGTGATTATGGGCGGGGCTGTGATTGTTATCAGCAAGTACCCGCCCATAATCTCGTGAGCGCGCAAACCTCACCAGCGGTCACACTGCTCAGGGTAGATGCTAGACTGCATGGGCTACTTCCAGGGATGATGTCCCTTTTGTCGCGTGATAGGGGCGTGTTCAAAATACTATCACGTGACAAAAGGGACGTCATCCCTGGAAGCAGCCCATACAGTCTAGCATCTACCCTGAGCACAGTGTGACCGCTGGTGAGGTTTGCGCGCTCACGAGATTATGGGCGGGTACTTGCTGATAACAATCACAGCCCCGCCCATAATCACTTGCCTGCGCACACGTCACCAGCGGTCACACTGCTCAGTCCCGTGAGACTGGCACTGGGCATGCGCGGGGATGGCTGGAGCAGTGGGCGGTGCATCAGCTATGGAAAGGAGCGACGGGGAAAGGCATACAGGACCAGGGGGCAGAATAACGGACGCCAGAGAGCCCGCCCCCGTGTCACATTTACAGTATCTGAATACAAAAAGGTACCACTTTATAAAGTTTTTATTTTGGTCTCACATGGGGCACAATAATAACAGGGACCTTTCTAGAATGCAGCCCAGGAGCTGCAGAGGGGGAATCTTTTAGGTTTTGGGCGAAATTTCTGCTGACAGGTTCCCTTTAAAATGGTCCCTTAGTTGGGTTCAATAGGCTGCACAATCATGGGGAAGACTGCAGACTTTACAGATGTCCAGTAGGCAGTCATTGATACACTCCACAAGGAGGGTAAGCCACAAAAGGTCATTGCTAAAGAAGGTGGCTGTCCACAGAGTGCTGTATGCAAGCATATTAATAGAGGTTGAGTGGAAGGTAAAAAAGTGTGGTAGAAAAAGGTGCACAAGCAACTGGGATAACCGCAGCCTTGATAGGATTGTTAAGAAAAGGCCATTCAAAAATTTGGGGGAGATTTACAAGGAGTGGACTGCTGCTGGAGCCAGTGCTTCAAGAGCCACCACATACAGATAGATCCAGGACATGGGCTACAAATGTCGCATTCTTTGTGTCAAGCCACTCACGACCAATAAACAACACCAAAAGCGTTTTAACTGGGCCAAGGAGAAAAAGAACTGGACTGTTACTCAGTGGTCCAAGGTGTTGTTTTGAGATGAAAGTAAATTTTCCATTTCATTTGGAAATCAAGGTCCCAGAGTATGGAGGAAGAGTGGAGAGGCCACAATCCAAGCTGGTTGAGGTCTAGTGTGAGGTTTCCATAATCAGTGATGGTTTCATGTCATCTGCTGGTGTAGGTCCACTGTGTTTTATCAAGACCAAAGTTTACTGAAATAAATTAACTTTTTAAGATGCAACAAAAATTTTAGTAGTATAGTTATTTGTAATATATTGCTCATGGGACTTTATTTTGGAGGTGCAATAGGGATGGAGTGATGTCTATTTAGATGGGACTGTATGTTGAAGGGGACTGAAGAAAGATGGAAGGTATATTCTACAGGTTAGTAAAGAAAGTTTGATCTGAAGTTATGGCCATAGGGCTACTAATGATAAAGTGTCTTCATCACTTTCTCATCCTTGTGTTTTTAATCGATCCTGCATAACCAGCACTGTCAGTCAAGGTAACAAGTGTATAGATAGCTGGAAAACTATGCTTGGTCATGCCAATTGTACACTGAAGAACTGCGTGTGGTTCTAACAGTCATTTCCTGAGGACAGATTTCTTTTAATTAGATGGGCGAACACACAGATGTTTGGGTTTGGCCGGCCTGTCCGTACTTAAAACATAAAAAATGAAAAAAGCCCGGTTTGGAAATAGACTTGAACCAAAACATCTGGCCGGACGCCAAAGCCCATATAAGTCTAAGGGGACCCAAACATTGGATGTAAAGTGGTGGTAGAAAGGGCTAGGGGTGATGCAAAGCAAGACTGTTATACTTACCTAGTCTCCTCCACAGCTGTCACACTGCTTCCAGGTCCGATGATTAACTCTCATACATATTCACTGCTTTCCTCCACTCACCCACTCTCAGTCCCGGTGTCTGTGAGTGGTTGCAGCCAGACCGCATCCCCACCCTGTGTGACAGCAATAAATAAAATTGTGATACCCAGCACAGATAAAGCAGACCGCTACAGGCTGCAGCCCCTCTCCTTATCTTGGCTGTGTATCAAAATAAGAAGGATCCTATGCAGCTTTTTTATATAATTACTATTATTTACATAAATTATTTAAAAAATGGCATGAGGTCCCCCCAATTTTGATACCCAACCATGATAAAGCTGACATCTGGGAGCTGGTATTCTCAGGCTGGGCAGACCCATAGTTATTGGGTCCCCAGATTAAGAATACCAGCCCAAAGCTGCCCAGAATTGTTGCTTTCATTATATGTAACAGATCCGGCACTTTACCCAGCTCATCCCGATTGCCCTGTTGCTGTGTCAATCAGGGGGATAATATGAAGGGTTAATGACAGCTGTCATTTGTCAAAAATCACAGATGTCACTAAGCTAAAGATTAATTATGGGTAGGGGTATATGAGGGCCCCCATTACTAATCCTGTAAATGAAAAGAAATAAATTCAAGCACAAAAAAATTCTTTATTTTACATAAAATACAAAAAAAACATGTTTTCTCCAATTTATTAACCCATCAAACTCCCAGGTCCGCATAATCCATATGAGGTCCCACAATGATCCAGGCTGTGCAACATACTAACGTCGTAGCGCGTGGGCACATTGCAGAACATGACTGCCTATTGCGGCTTCAGGCAGAGACTAACTGAGCCGCAGCTGTGAGTGGTGACATCACTGAGTTTACCTGTGGTCACAGTTGGAGGGTCCCACGGCACCCCACCTGTGCCCGTAGGTAGACTCACCTCAGGTGAACTAATTGAACTCAGTGACCTCATCTCAGGTGAACTCATTTAGTTCAATGAGACCTGCATCTCCTGGCAGAAAACCACATTTTTTTCCCAAGAGATGCAGATTTGGTGCTAGAATTTATACATGAATGAAAATAGAGATAGTCCAACTCGCCACATACTTTGGCGCTTAATCCTCTAACTCCATTGAAGTGCGAGATCCCGCTGCTGTTGTCAGTGTGTATATAAGCAAGTAAAGGAAAGGAACCAGCTTTTGGGAAAATTTAATTAAAATATTCTTCTTTATTGGATTCTTTAAGATCGTTGTGGATCTCACAAGAAAAAGACAGGAGTCAAAACCAGCACTGGACGCCAGACGCGTTTCAATCAAGAACTGATCTTAGAATTGGTGAGACCAAGTTCTTGTGAGATCCACTATTTTGTACGATTTTAAAGAATCCAAAAAAGAAGCGGATTTTATTGAAATTTTCCCAGAAGCTGGTTCCTTTCCTTTACCTGCTGGAATTTATACACCAACTTCATGGACCAAATCTGCATCTTCTGGCAAAAAATGAATCTAAACGCAATGCAGTTTTGATGCGATATTGATGTGCTTATTTTTCCCAGAAGATGCAGATTTGGTGCAGGAATTTGGTGTATAAATTTCAGCATCAAATCTGCATCTCCAGGCAGAAAATTGCACAACAAAAATTGGAGAAAGAGGGTGAGTTTTTTTTGTATTTTATTTTAAATAAAGGATTTTTTCAGTGTTTGTGTTTATTTTTTTTTTCACTTACAGGATTAGTAAGTGATGTGTCTCATAAACCCCTACCTATGACTAATCTAGGGCTTAGCGGCACCTGTGAGCTCTCATTAACCCCTTATATTACCCCGGTTGTCACCGCATCAGGACAATTGGCATGAGCCCGGTAAAGTGTTGGAATTGTCGCATCTAATGGATGCAAAAATTCTGCAGGTTGCTATTTTTAGGCTGGGGGGGTGCCAATAACCATGGGCCTCCCCAGCCCTAGAATACCAGCCACCAACTGTCAGCTTTATCATGGCTGGTTATCAAAATTGGGGGTACTTTATGCTGTTTATTAAAATGTTTTATTTAAATGATTTTACACAGCCAAGATAAGCACAAGTCTGGGACCAAGAGCTTGTAGTTGTATGCTTTATCTGCGCTGGGTACATCATTATAGGGACACTGATAGAATGTGTGATTCCAACCAATCACAGACACTGTTACACAGGGAGAGGGGCACAGTCTGACTGCACCCAATCATAGACGCTGGGACTGATGGAGTTTGGGGAAGCAGTGAATATGTATGAGAGTTAATGAGTGGATCCGGAAGCAATGTTACAGCCGCGGGAAAGTTGGTAAGTATAACGGTCCTGCTCTATTCCTTATTTCCTTTTTTTTTTTTAATTTCTATCATTATCTGGGTGGCCAAACCCAAACAGTAACACGTAATTGCCTAAGACGTCCGCGTTCAGGGTCCACGTACAAACACTAGGTATTCAGTACAGACCGTGAACTTTGCAGTTCGGGTACACCCATCATTACTTTCAATCACTTCCTTTTATGGATGTATTATTCTCAAGGGTGGACATATTATTGGTGTAACTTGTATCACTGTACAGGGTCCAAGAGATTTCTACCTCCAAAGCAGGTGTAATTTTACATTTTTAGGAACTCTTGGGCTGCAAAGGGCCCACATATTGTTCTTGCACAGGGGCTTTTTTCTGTTTGTGTCCTTCAGTGATTCTACTGACTACTTTGTACAAAACAAAGGCAGACCAGACATTAAGATCTAATGTAACGAGAATAATATAAAGCACAAGAAAATATTGAATAAAAAAATAATACAGATAAATGCAAAAAAAATCTGCCCACAAAATAATCGATACTTAATAACAGGAAGTTTAGTCTACATTATTAAAGAGTACATCCAATCTAAGGCTTTTTAATAAAAAAAAAAAGTTGTCAGCCTCAGACTACTGATTTTACTAATGATGTTCGTGTCAAAATGGCTCAAGAGTGCCTCTAATGCCCCATAAAACGGCTCCACTTTCCACTACTTTCGCCGTGAAATAGCAATTCTTTGGACTAACCCAGGGCTGCCTTACACTATACTCAAATTACAATTGCTCTAACGACGCTGATGTTCAGTAACAGCTTAATGTAGTATGCAGCAATATATAGTTAGTGGAAAGAACAAGACCACGTGAGAGCGTCGAGAGCGGCTGTGAAGAGATGCAGTATCCAACTCTGCTGCTCTTTGCATACCAAAGCCTGGATCCAGCTTTGGTAGAAAGCTCGTCTCTTTTGGAGCTATATGAGCAATTTTTTTACACCAACTTAGATTTAATAAAATGACCAGTCTGCGGCTGCCCAGAAGGTAGCACCAGATGGGTAATTTGGTAGATTCTCTTTAGCCTCTATGCAGAATCTCCATTCTACTCATTTCTGTAATGAGACATCTAGAATGAAGGGGCTGTATGGAGATTCATGGTTTTTGGCAGACAGTCATGTGCCGCCCCTGCGACAGCTGACACGCTGCTCGGATCCGGATCCGCAGTGGCTCAAGGGGTCTCCGGACCCGAGGCGGGGTTGCGTGGCTACTTGAAATGAAAAAGGGGTATTTACAAGGGAGTGAAAAATAAATAATGTTCGTGACGCCACCCATGGGTCGTGGTAATATGGGATACCACCGCTGCCGCGTTTGGGGGGAGCGCCCGGCAGCGATGGGATTGCAGCTTGTGATGTTGACCCCTCTGTGGGCAGGGGGAAGGTGTCCCGGGGCTCGGTGGTGGAAGGTTGGGGACCCGTCAGGAGGAAAGGGGCACAACGTACTCACACAGTCCAGAAACTCTGACACCGACAACGGGTAAACCAAAGTCCTGAATGCCCTGTAGATGTTGTTGGAGCACGCTGGGTCCATGTCCTTTTGGTGTTGCTGGTTAGTCTGAAGCCTTGTCCTTTGGCACTGTGTTTACTCTTTGTGGATCCCTTTCACCTGAAACTACTCGGGTCCCGCTCACCCGTGTGGCTAACAGAGTGAGCTTGGTCTCAGGGTTCATGCTTGGGATTTTCTGGATGATTTTGGGAAGTCCTATCCCCCTCATTGCGCTAGTACACTGATTTTGGAGTGGGTGGAGAACGGCTCGTGAAGAATCTGTCCTCGTCGGGTAAATTACTGGGCTGCGTAAAGCTACTTCCCAGCCTAGGGTCCGCGTACCCCGTTGTGCCCTGGCCCCTGCCTGGTTGTAGCACAAGGCCGCCGAACTGCCCTCTGTGGCAGTACCGTGCCCCTTGCCACTACCCCCTGCGACCGGGTTTCCAGCTCCTTCCAGGCCAGGCTAACATCTGGCACCTGGAATGGGTAAAGGAGCCCAGCTCCACAGTGTGACCTTTTCCTGTCACTGCTGCATTCGAACTCTCTGACTACACTGACACTTCTGGACCTCCTTCTACCATCCCTCCATCTGGGTGGCCCTATTCCCCTCAGGCTGCCCAATGGGTGTCTGGTGGGTGTGGTGCAGAGTGTTCCTCAGGATTTGTGTATACCTGCTCTTAGGAACACCAAAGGGACAGGACCCGTAATCAAGGAGGAGCAGGTACCATGCATAAGGGCAGGTTGCACAGTACCCTTGTGACGACCTGGTAGGCCAGGGCGTCAGTCACACAGCATTACAAACCCAATTCATCAAGACACTATGGGACCATTACATTAATACATCAGAAGGCAATGCTGGAGTAAGAAAAAGACTTACTTATTAGGAGCACACCTCATTAGAAATTAGGCACATCCTGCCACATCAGCTCCATCAGAGCTGTTACTTCACTGAAGGATTAGAGCAGAATTTACACTATTAAGGTGTCGTTAATTTTGATGAATTATAGGACAGACCAAACTATACCCATTCTCACCTAAGCGCCACTCATTTTGGCAGTGTTGGCCGGGATTGGCCAAAAGTCCCAAAAAGTGGGCAACATTTCAAATTGTTTGACATGCGTAAACTCACAAAAACACCATTACAAATCTAGCCAATATGTATAGGTGCGTTTAAGGCAGTTCTTTGTTTTGTGTGTTGAGGAAAGCTTAGGTATTCCCCTGGTTTGGCGACTTGTGATTTTTTTTATTGTTCCGAGCTATGCCTCTTTCACAATCTGTCCATTTTTGTGATTTTTGAACATTTGAAGGTATGAATAACTTTCCAGAAATCTTTGGGCAAGGACTGTCTCCCCATTCTTCCACGTTACCACTTTGTTTCAGTAACTGTCATTTTTTCCAGTGCTATGTTGTAATTTTGATTTCCTTTTTATTGAATTGGGATGCTGGATTAGCATTTTTGGAAAGTGGAAAGTTTGCATACAGACTTCCTCCTTTTGGTAAATAAAAGTAGGGACTATTGTGGAGAATGGTCACAGAGCAGAAGAGTTGACTAAAGCTGCTGTAGTTACTGCAGATTTGATCATGACAGCAAAATTGTTGGTTGTAGTTTACCTGCTGGGACTGCAGTTCTGGATTCATCATGTAGACGGTGAGTTGATTATTTAATTTTTTTATAAGCATCTATTTTTCTATATTTTTACATAAAGGCAAAAAAATAGAATTTCACATTTCAGAAAGAATAGTGTCACAAAATCGATTTGTACAGCACTTATTATATAATCTATATAAAGTTTGAGCCACTTTTAACCCTAGAACGCGCAACCATAGAAATCTACCATAGAAAACAAGTAACCTAGCAGGCCTGCGAGGCCCCAGGTATGCCTTCTAGGGTTAAAGTGGGTTTTTTTTTCTATTAAATATATTAACAATTCCTCCATGGGATAGGTAAGAAAAGTATGATCACTAGGGATCTGACTGTTGGTACTCCCAGAATCCTGAGGACAATGGATGCAAAATACCCTGTGTGAATGGAGCCGGGTGGTACAGGTTTGACTACAGTTCCATTAACTTTGATGAGACTAACATAGACAATTGTTCCATCAGTCACATATAAGTAAATGGCGCAGTGATTAAGCATGCACGACACTTCTCCATTGACACAGGAGACTTTGGAACCTTTATTCCTGACATTGGTGGTGGTACTTGTCAGCTTTGCTGCATAGGCTGGTACAGGATGAGCAAAGTCATCTCATTAATGTCAGATCTATTGTACTTCCTGAGGCCTCGATAAGATAATATAAAAAAAAATACACACACAAAGTTCTATATTAGTAAAGGGTGAATTGTAACTATTTCTGTTCGAACTATGCTTACCAAATACTGATTACTATTTCAGTATTCGTCATGACAAGAAAAATGCTCTTTTCCCCCATTGACTAGCATTAGGTTTGTTATTTGTGACAACTTCCGTAATAGTACTTTGGCATTTGTTCCAAATACTCAGAACACTAATACTTAGTATTTGCCCATCACTACTTCTATATACATGGCCCATGTATTCCCTGGTTTAGCGGGAAGAGGGGAACACTATCACCTGGAGACTGTGAAAATCTATAAGATTTCCATTAAATTTGCTGCCATAAAGCATTCTTCTTTGACAATTTTGAAAGTTGTCAAGATAACCCAGTGTTTCTAATTCTACCAGTGGCAATAAAGACATTCAGTGCAAGTTCCATTGGTTCTTAAGAGCATTATGTATTCGAGCACCAAGAAGTTACACCATTGTCCACAAATCGTCAATATCCCTGATCAATACATACAGGTTTAAAAGCTCATACTATTATCATAATTGTCCAATGATGATGTATAATATACAATCAACACACTTCCCACTACTCTACAACCATTTTTATATCTTATGTTTGATTTCAGGTTCACAGTTAGATAATAGACTGCCAGGTGGGAGATGTCGTTGTCTTAAAGTGACAGCAGATCGGGTAGCAAAGCATTTGATTAAGAAGATTGAAATAACACCTTCACGTGTTTATTGCCCAAATATTGAAGTTGTGTAAGTATACAAGCTATATATATAATATTATGTATGTATTACTTTCTATAAATCTATTATATTGCTGTTCATTATTTTAGTTATTTCAGTTACCTGATAAATATTCTCTATTTTTTTCTGATGTACAGTAAATAGTAAGAAAATTTCAAATGTTGGCCCCATACACAGAAAAGTCTACAGGGCAAAGAAAATGTGGCTGTATATAGTCATCTAGTATATTATACAGAATAAGGATACATTCCCATGCTGCAACAGCCACATGGTGGGTGGTGTATCTAAAGAGTAAATTGGCCTCACAAGTCAGTTATACCACAGTTCTACCTAAGAAACTATCATGGTAATGGCTGCACAATTTTGCAGGTAAGACTGTGGTATTACCAGAAAAATGGTGCAGCCACTTCGCTTTATATTTAAGCACCCAGGCTGTAGGAGTGGTTTTGGCCACATGTGGTGGCTGCAATATTAGCATATCGTCTCAGGTTATGCATACATGGCCAGATTACAGCTCACTCCATCAGTTATATATATTTAGTCCTAAGCAGAGATATAACTTGATGCCCATGGTCTCAAGTGGCAAATATCCTTAGGTGACTAAGGGGCCTTTGGGTTCTGGCTGTAATTCTAAAGCTCATACAGGGAACTCTAATGAGGCCATGAGAGAGGATCTGGGACATCGGTGTATGTTTTTACATTTTTCTTCCATATTTTATCTTAATAATGCCAGAAACTCAGATAAATACAATTAGATTAGCACTCAGGATTAATGCTACTTAATTTTCTTCTAGAGTAACAACAAAGACTGATCAAGTTGTGTGCATTGATCCAGAGGCAAAGTGGTTTAAAAACATCCTACCTCTTCTAATGAGGTAAGTAGAAGGCATTTGTTGGATATTTCGGCATAAACCACTATATTACAGATGTCAATATAAATCTAGAGCACATACAAAAGGTGATTGTTGAGCATTAAAGATGAGAGAATATATTCTCGGGACTCTGGTCCAGAAAGGTTAGTACCCTGTTCCCACTGGCAGTCCTGTCTCTTCTTTTAATTAGCCAGGCTGATGTGATGTCATGAGTGTGTCATGCCACAATGATGATGTCATGCAAACCTGGCAAATCAAAAGAAGAGCTGGAAGTGCTGGGAAGTAAGGAAATACACAGCCAACCCATCAAACAGTCAAAGATTACTGACCTGGCCGATGGAACCGAGTTATGCAAATTAATTTTCCCATCTCTAGTAAACATTCTTTGTCAAATATTCCATCAATATTAATGAATATTTAACATAATAAAAACAAATTGATTTGGCAGCCAATTATATATTGTATTGAGCTTTCTAACAAGTCTTTTTACTTAACCCAGGGCTGGATTCACATCTATCTATCTGTAGCTCTATAATTTACTCCATACTTCTGCTGCTTTCATCTGTATGGTAACTGAGGAATTAAGGCCAGGAAACCTGCTCTGTCTGCTGTGTATGGAAGAGATCATAGTAGCTAGTCTCTTAGGCCCCCTCAACTTCCAATAACAAATTACAGATAGAGCTTGCAGAGGGGAAAACGGTTGCAAATGCAGTATATAAGGCAAAAAATGGCCAGAAATAGTTTTATCCCACATGTACTCACACATGACAACTTATTCTGAAAAGTCACTTGAACATTCAATCACTCTACATCATGCTTACGTCATGCATGAGGTAACATTAAACTACAATTTGCAGTTTGGACAAAAGTTTGCTTTGAAGTCTTATTCACGGATATTCAAGCAGACATATATAGTACTAACATCAATTAACACATCAAGTAAACACAGGGAAAACAAACTCTATGTACATAATTCTCTTTAATGAATTCTAAACCGGGGTTCTCAGTAGTGCAATCTACCATTCCAACCCATATTCCACCATGCTAAACAGTATGGAAACTATGGATGTAGCTCTAGGGGGAGAGGTTACCAGTCTCTGGCCCAGAAGTCCCCTTGTCAGAAAAAGGCACCAGTATTACAAATGTTGAATTCTAGGAAGGCACTGCTATATAATTTGGATTGGTGCCCAAAAGCCTAAATTTAGGACTTTGGTAGGAGAGTGATTGAATTATATACTGTATCTTGTTAAAGATCAAATCACTTTATACTTGGCATTATTATTTTATCTTACATTTATTAATTTCTTTTATTTCTTTGGTAGAATAAAGAAACAAAACCAGGAGAAACAAGCAAAACTACAGAGCACAGAAGAATAAACATTACATGATCCTGTGATTGTTGCGAAGAATCAGGAAATATTTCCTATGCTTTATCTTGAAAAATGCTATAATGCTCAATTACTTCTATACTTTAGTTGCTTCATAAGCATTCTAATGTGTATAATACCTTGGTAAATAGCTGGAAAATACTGTAGAATTCTGTTTGATAAGTGAGTTGTTTACACTTATTCTCTTTAGTTTGTTATTACTGAATGATTGCAATGGTAACCGACCAGTGTGAAATAAACAGATCAATACTAAAAAATATAAGAGAAAATGTAGACTCTCTGTTTCTTCAAATTAGACCGGGGTTAGGCTATGTGCGCACATGTGCGTATTGCATGCAGTTATGCTGCGTTCTGCACCGCAGCGTAACTGCATGCGCCCTGCGTCCCCAGCACAATCTATGAAGATTTTGCATGAAACGTGCGCACGTGGCGTATTAGAACGCAGCGATTCGGCTGCTGCCCCAAGCGTGCTTTCTAAGAAGTGACACGTCACTTCTTTCGTGCGCTTTGCATGCTGTCTATAGGGAGAGGCAGCATGCAAAGCGCACAAATTCTGCAGGCACCAGGCGCTTCAGAACGGAGCTTTTCAGCTGCGCTCTGAAGCGGACCTCTTGTGTGCGGTGCAGAGCGCACACGTGCGCACATAGCCTTAGACGGCCGTACAACTTGCATGAGGATCGTATCATAGTGCACACACTGACCGCGGTTCTCCTGACCAAAGCGTGAACGCTTCATGTATTTCTATGCAGTTCTCACGCTCAGGTCAGGAGAGCCACCGGCCAGTCATGGAAATTTGATGCGATCATCGTCCATGTTATACGGTCGTCTGACCCCAGTCTTAAAAACCCTATTCTTTATACTGTCCGAAATGCACCAGAATTTAACATGCATTTGCTTGTTTTAAAAAGAAGAAAGAGAGCCAGCATTTTTCCTTATTTTGGATCCATGTCTTCTATAGAATATCTAAGCTCCTGGGAATGACTGATGGCGGGTGTGATGGCTGTTTTACAAACTTTTGTTTCTACCGACAATTAAATTATAAACAATAAACGTAACATTTGTATTGATTTTGTTGATCTTGGCTCATGCTGTCATAAAATTTAATAGGACAGTATATATCCCTCGATTCAAATTACCTTGGTTTTATCATACCAAATCTAAGAACTACTTGGGAAGCTCTAGGTGAAGTCTTTTTTTTCTTTATGTCTCTTTACAGATGATCTGTAAAGTAATGACAAGTCCACTGAGCGTATTATTCATCAGACATACATATTCCTTTGACCAACAGATCGCTCCCTATATACAAATATCATTGCTTAGTTATTTCACTCTTCCATTCAGTTTTCAAAAGTCTATGATGGACACCTAGCTAAAAAACAGCAGAGAATTTTCTAACCCCAAATTTTGTATGTTATTTATATCAGTTACTTTAAAGCAGACTATTTAGAATGGCTGTGCAAACCCTGTACAGGGGCTCGGTTCATCATGACGGGGTCAAATATTTATGTGCACCTTCCCACCTGCTTATTTTCTTTCTTTCTCTGCCCTTCTCTGGCTCTAGGAGGCCAGAGCTGGCAATCTGAGAAGAGGGGGATGGAGATAGAGGGAAAACAAGCGGGTGGGAAGATGCACTTAAATGTTTGGCCAAGGGAGCATCGAAGGTCTCTGCTTTGGTTGAACAGAATCCCCTTAAAAGATAATGTGATGCCCTGGACCCCAGGGGACACTGGTAATAACACCAGCCACATACACACACACCCCCATCCCCGGTGAGGTCACATACATGTCCCCCGATTGGGAGACCTGATGCCTCCCCCAGGGCAAGTGGAGCACACCAGGTGGGCGGAGTCAGGCAGAAAGACACGCCCACCGATGAGACTACTGTCCTGGGGCAGGAAGTTCAAACAGAGAGAGTTTAGAGTTGACAGTGACAGGAGGTGAAAGAGGAGAGAGACTGTCAGGGACCCGGGTAGAAGCCTGGGCCCCTTGGAAAGCGTCAGGCAGGCAGGCGGTGGTGGCCGTCTGCAGGAGTACCAGTGCAGCAACCGGCGGAACCGTACGGACCAGGATTGGGTTGGAGCCCGCCGGTCCCGAACCGTGGAGCCAAACGTGTACCGGAGCACCAAACAGAAGAAGGGTACTCAGACCCCGTTCTAGCTTAGAAGCCATTGAGTATAGGCAAATTGACTGATTGCTGGCCGGACCTCAGGGGTTCATCCACAACCAAAGTCCCGAAAGAAGGCAAAAGCCCACCGAGTCCGGGTGAGCGCCACTGCCAAGGGCCAAACACCCGACGGGCCAGCGCCTGCGGGCAACCGAGGCCTCCTCCGGCAGCTCAACGCTGGGGTGCGGGCTCCCACTGCTCAGGCAGGGGGGACCAAAACATAAACATCCAGAGGTGCACAGGAAAAGGGGCCACCATCAACCCCACAGGGGACAACAGCAGCCGGCCGCGGGGACCAACCACTACTGAACTTTGGTTTACCAGTGACTCACTGTGCATTAATCATGAGTACACCAGTCCCATCCGGGCATGACACACTACACCGCGGCACGACGCCCTGCACCCAGACTACAACAACCACCACCAACACTCCTACAGTCCCCCAACCGGGCCCCGGGACACACCGCCCCTACCCACGAAGGGGCTAACATCTCGGCTGCGGCCGCAACACCGATCCCGGACGAGCCCGCCTTAACTTTAGCCGCAGCGGTGGTGCTTCCCTCGTCACCACGACTCGTGGGTCGCGTCACGACCCGTTACCCGACCACCATCCTCCCACCGCCTACTTCCCCTTTAACAAGAGTGATGTGGCCCCCGGTCCGGAGGCGCTCGTGCCACCGACAACCCGAGCACGGACCTCGAGCGGCTCGGCCCGAGCAAGCGGAGGAAGCGGCCAGGCCCCTCTCAGGGCGGTACATGTATACTCTTTCTGGCGTCACGAACAGGATTCGGACAGTCCACTTACCTGTGGAAAGTGCGCCTTAGAAATTTCCGTCAGCGGCGTCCTGCCAAAAAAGTTGAAGCCCCGCCATCTTGGCGTGAAAATTTCCAAGTGAAGGCGTGAAAAGAGAAGCCCCGCCCCCGAAGGAGGGGTGTTAAGAGAAAACCAAGGGGGAGGCGGGCGAGAAGGCTGCTGGATGTTACCGAGCAGATAAAAAGGCAGGACTCCAGGATCCTGCATCAGTTCCGTTCCTGGACCCACACTGTGCAGCATGGCGACTCCCGTCCAGCGTCCCGATACCCCGGAGCCCGCGCAAGGAACGGCGGCATGGGTGAAGACCCGGACAGAGGAGATGTGTCGCCGCTTCCAGCACCAGGTGAGCTTCCTAGTGGAGCACTGGGCGGCGGAGATGGGGGAAATAGTGGCTGCTTTGCGGGCCCGTGAGAGGATGACAGTGTTTGCAGGGTGGGGAGGCGACCCACGTCCCTGTACCCTTGAGGGGTCGGCCATCGCGGCTGAGGGGCCCGGTCTGCTGTTGCCCATCATACCGCCTCCTCCATTGCCCGCAACAGTGGTTGCTGCTCCTCCGCCCGTATCCCCATCCCCAACATCAGTGGCGGAGTACATCCCGGGCGTGCACGGGAAGCTACTGGAGGAGGCAGGCCTGGACCTGCAATGGAACCCGGCCACGCAGAGCCCGTTGCCGGAAGAGGCCCGTTACCGGACGGCACCTGAACCGGAGGCGATGCCGAGGGCCCCGGAAGTGGCCGCACCCAAAGGTACCCAGGCTCCAGCAACCCGCTCGGCAAAAAAGGCCCCAAAGGCAAAATACACCGCTCCAGAGTCGCGGGCCTCGGCTGAGGTCCTGCGAGGAGGCAGCTGCAGGGCAGCAGAGCCGGCCGTGACACAGCGGCGCTCCCCTCCGAGTGTGTCGATAGTGGTCGACACGGGAGAGCGCCGGCTGGGCCAGACCCTCACTGAAGTAGACCCCGGGTATGGGAACCCACCGTACTGGGAGCGGCAGCCCAGCCAGTTGAGTCGGGAGATTGCGGCCCGTGAGAGAAAAAGAGAGGAGGTGCTAGCCCGTACCATTGAAGGGAAGGAGCACCTGAGGAGTGCTGGATATTGGGTGCAGGGCCCAACCTACCAGGGCCAGGTCCGGCGCTTCAACAAGGACAAGGGCTGGCGATTCTTGTACGACCCCGGTCTGGAGACGGAGGTGTTCTTTTCCCGGCGGGATGTAAACAGCCATCTCCCGTTCGGACACCCGGACCGTGACCTCTTGCCTGGCGATTTGGTGCACTACACCTGGCACCGAGGGGAGAGGGGCTGGTTTGCCCTAGATGTCCGGAGTGGCAGACAGCCCCCTCCTTCACCGTACACCCCCGATGTGGAGGTTGAGGAAGAGGAACCTCCCGCTGAGTAAGTGGAAATCTGTTGCAGATAAAAAGGACCCGTCCCCGTTGGGACTTGTGTGATGTTAAAGCCCCTGTTGCGTGAGTGACTGCTCATGGACAAGGCCGTGGACTAGCCGGCCACCCAAAGACTTTTGGGCTTGTAAATATTGCCCTATGCTGCCCCCTTATCATGCCTTCCCGTTCCATTGGCCTCCGGAGAGGCAGATTGGAGGTAAAACCCGCAGCAGAGCAGGCTGGGGTCCGGTCACCACCGGGACCGATGACCATCCTCCGGGGAGCCCTTTAACAACTGCCGGGTGCGCTGCACTGTACCCGTTCCCGCCTGGGAGACCTACCGCGTTCCTGTTTCCGGCTGGGGAAAAGGGGTGCTGCCCATTTCTTAGGGGCAGCATCAAGGCTAGGTTGATTGGGTGGGAAAGGCAGAAGGACATGGACCCGTTCCCATTTAATAAAGTTTGAAACGTTAAAGTAAAATGCCTCCCATTAAGGGAAGACCTGCAGTAACCATAGTTTGTACAAATGTTATTATAATTGTAAGTGGTTTTCCCGTTTTTCTTTCCTGTTTTGCAGTTTGAAAAATAAAAATAAACCGTAGTTGGTCGGGCAGCCCGCGGACGGTCTGCATTAAACTAAGGGGGTATGTGACGCCCTGGACCCCAGGGGTCACAGGTAATAACACCAGCCACATACACACACCCCCATCCCCGGTGAGGTCACATACATGTCACCCGATTGGGAGACCTGATGCCTCCCCCAGGACAAGTGGAGCACACCAGGTGGGCGGAGTCAGGCGGAAAGACACGCCCACCGAGGAGACTACTGTCCTGGGGCAGGAAGTTCAAACAGAGAGAGTTTAGAGTTGACAGTGACAGGAGGTGAAAGAGGAGAGAGACTGTCAGGGACCCGGGTAGAAGCCTGGGCCCCTTGGAAAGTGTCAGGCAGGCAGGCGGTGGTGGCCATCTGCAGGAGTACTGGTGCAGCAACCGGAGGAAACCGTACGGACCGGGATTGGATTGGAGCCCGCCGGTCCTGAACCAGGGAGCCAAACATGTACCGGAGCACCAAACAGAAGAAAGGTACTCAGACCCTGTCCTAGCTTAGAAGCCACTGAGTATAGGCAAATTGACTGATTGCTGGCCGGGCCTCAGAGGTTCATCCACAACCAAAGTCCCGAAAGAAGGCAAAAGCCCACCGAGTCCGGGTGAGCGCCACTGCCAAGGGCCAAACACCCGACGGGCCAGCGCCTGCGGGCAACCGAGGCCTCCTCCGGCAGCTCAACGCCGGGGAGCGGGCTCCCACTGCTCAGGCAGGGGGGACCAAAACATAAACATCCAGAGGTGCACAGGAAAAGGGGCCACCATCAACCCCACAGGGGACAACAGCAGCCAGCCGGCTGTGGGGACCGACCACTACTGAACTTTGGTTTACCAGTGACTCACTGTGCATTAATCATGAGTACACCAGTCCCATCCGGGCATGACACACTACACCGCGGCACGACGCCCTGCACCCCGACTACAACAACCACCACCAACACTCCTACAGTCCCCCAACCGGGCCCCGGGACACACCGCCCCTACCCACGGAGGGGCTAACATCTCGGCTGCGGCCACAATAACGATCCCGGACGAGCCCACCATTACTTCAGCTGCAGCGGTGGTGCTTCCCTGTCACCACGACCCGTGGGTGGAGTCACAACCCGTTACCCGACCACCATCCTCCCACCGCCTACTTCCCCTTTAACAAGAGTGACGTGGCCCCCGGTCCGGAGGCGCTCGTG
This sequence comes from Anomaloglossus baeobatrachus, assembly GCF_048569485.1. Classification (NCBI taxonomy): domain Eukaryota; kingdom Metazoa; phylum Chordata; class Amphibia; order Anura; family Aromobatidae; genus Anomaloglossus; species Anomaloglossus baeobatrachus. The sequence continues at coordinate 334,323,911 of NC_134353.1, forward strand.
CCACCAACAACCCGAGCCCGGACCTTGAGCGGCTCGGCCCGAGCAAGCGGAGGAAGCGGCCGGGCCCCTCTCAGGGCGGTACAATAAACATGCCCAAATATCTCTGCTCTGCATACAAAACATCTAATAACCCAGTTAAAATTATTGACAGTATTAGTGGCTTTCTTACATGTTAAAATATCTTGTAATGGATGTGTCGAGAGCGGGGGCCGGCTTCCCCGTCGCGGGTGGCTGCTCGGGGAGATCGCGCTCAGATCCGGTGCCTTCTCCTCGGTGGCTCGAGCTGGCTGGACCCGGGGCTCGAGCAGCGCTCCTCGCCCATGAGTGAAAAGGGGAGGAATTGGGGATTTGTATAGAGTTCGTGACGCCACCCACGGGTTGTGGTGATGGTGGGCACCACCGCTGCTGGTGACGGGGTTCCCGGGAGCGATGGCGGGAAGCAGCTAGGTGTTGACCCATCCGTGGGTAGGGGCTGTTGGTCCCGTGGCCCGGTGGCTGATTGCTTTCCAGTAGGATGGGGCTCGCAGGGTGCAGGGTCGTGGTGCAGCGCAGCGTGGTGCTGGATGGCACTGGTGTACTCACTTAGATACAGATGGACAGAGTCTCTGGTAAACCAAACGGCTGGATGGACGGGACCCGCAGCCGGCTGCAGTCTTTCCCTGGATGGGTAGATGGTGGTTGTCGGTTCCCTGCACCTGTGTTTGAATGTTGACTCCAATGCCTGGGCACCGGTAGTCCGCTCCCCGACGTATATGTGCCGGAGGAGCCCCTTTGCCCGCAGACGCTGGCCCTTTGGATCTCTGGCCCTTGGCGGTGGCGCTTATCCGAAATGGTTGGGCTGTTGCCTTCAATCGGGACTTGGTTGGGAATGAACCCCTGAGGTCCAGACCGCAATCAGAGAATTTGACTAGAGGTTGGCTTTAAGCCTAGTCGGGGTCTGAGTACCCTGCCTGGTGCTTGGCTCCAATCGGCTCCCCGGTTCGGTACCAGCGTGCCACCGCTCGACCCCGGTCCTACGGTTCTGCTGACCTTCGCCAACTCCTGCAGACGGCCACCACCATCTGCCAACCTTGCTGTGCGTGCCCGGGTTCCAACTCAGACACCAACAGTTTGCTCCTCTCTCTCTCCACTTCACTGAACTGTACTCAACTGTCGTGTTTTTCCCGTCTCCAGCCTGTGAACTCCTCGGTGGGCGGGGCCAACCGCCTGGCTCCGCCCCACCTGGTGTGAACATCAGCCCTGGAGGGTGGCAACAAGGGTTTTAAGTTTGACTGGTGTGACCTGTCCAGGGAAGGGGGGTGTATGGTGTGTGTAGTGACCTGTGACCCCTGGGGTCCAGGGCGTCACAGATGATCTTACAATTCTACAATTTACACTTTACCACTTTAGGCCCCAATACACATTAGACTAAAGTTGGTTGAATGAGATTATGTCGGGCTATGAAGGATCCAGCATGTTAGATTTCCAATAGGCAATCCTTTTGTCCTCAAGTAGAGCAAAGTTATGTTCAACCAAGGCGAGCATTCTTATGTATGGAGGAGTTGAGGGAAAATGCGATGAGGAGAATGACGGAGGGCATCATCTCGTCAATCAAGGAAGGAGGCTGGCAATCAGAGGCAGGAGGGGGGAAACGGAGCAGAAAATGAGCCAGCCCCCGAAGGTCCACGCGCTCCAACCTAGGCCGACCCCCGCTTAGGTACAGAGAGACTGACATTTAGGGGTGCAACTTGTTGACTGTGTACATAAGTGTTTGAATGAATGATAAGACTAATCAAACCGAAGTTTAACCTGATTGGCACCGTGACTGACCCTGCCGTTGCCGGCAAGTTGTCCCCGTAGGGACCCTTTGCTACCGTTGCATGAGGAACTCTTCATGGACATGCCTGAGAACTTGCAGGGCACCCACAAACTTGTGGGATTGTAAATATGTTGGGGTATGTTTCCGTTGCCGCCTCCGGAGAGGCTGATTTGGAGGATGGGCCTGGAGGAAAGTGATGGCCCAGGCCCGCCACTACCACAACCGGTGGCGATCCTCTGGGGGTCAGGGGTCCCCTGAAATGACAGCCGGGTGTGAGGCACTGTACCCGTTCCCGCTCGGGCAGCCTGGATCTGGACTGGGGTCAAGGGGTGCTGCCCACTTCTTAGGGGCAGCATCAGGGCTAGGTTGCTTGGGTAGGAGAGCGGAAGCCGTCCGTCCGTTGTTATTAAAAATGTAGATATCTGTGTTTTGCAACGTTCAAGTGACCTGCCTCCCGTATGGGAAGATTTAAAACTGCATAAACTGTTGATGTTTGTTTTATATTTTTACAGTTCAAAAGAAAAATAAAACCGGTGATGGACGGGCAGCCCGCGGACGGTCTGCATTTAACCAAGGGGGAATGTGGCGCCCTGGACTAGCCAGGTCGTCACAGGTACTGCAACATACACCCCCACCCCGAGACAGGCACATCAGCCAGACACAAAATCCTTATGAGACAAATTCTCAGGAAATGAGCCATAAGGTAAATACTCCGCCAGCACACTTGCGCTGGCGGAGTATATGCACCACTCGTAGTAGCGTACAGAAAAGGAGAACATTCGAGTGTATATGCAAATGGTAATTTATTATCAAAAAAGACAAACGCAAGACAGCATAAAGGGAAAGTTAAAAACAACTACCACTGAATCAAGGGGGGCATATACTGTGATACAATAGTATGATATAATAGTTGTCAATAGCCGTGGGAGAGGTGAACAAATGATGGTATTATATTAAAACAACCAAATTAGGTATAATAAGGTAATGAAATCTGCTGTTCACAATCTCTACTAGTCGTGGGAGAGGCATGCAGTTGAGGCAATAGAGGAATGGTAACAGTTAGCCGTGAAAGAGAGGAGTGCTAGCTATAATGTAATCCTCTAGTCGTGGGAGAGAGAGGTAATAATGGTATAATAAGGAATGACCAACACGCCGGGGTAGGTGGACAATATCAGTACTCTGTTCAACTGACAATTGCAGTGTATGAAATAATGAAGTCCAACCCATAACCCAGGCATGTAGAGGACCATATAAACAGTTTCTGACCAGGGGCTATCAGTTACCAAAAATTACTTAGGCAAGTGCCAAAAAAGTTCCTTAGCAGACATATTGCCAAAAAATGTAAGGTGCAAGTGCATACCAATAACAGATGTCAATGTCAAGGAAAAAGTACATAGTGAAAACCACATGCCCACAAATGAAATCCAGCCACTGACATCAAATACATAAAATCACATAATGCACATACCCAGGAAAGGAAGGGATCACCACCAACGCCAGGGTCTCCTCCTTGAAGAAGCAACAACACCTCGCGAAACGCACGTTGGTGGTGATCCCTTCCTTTCCTGGGTATGTGCATTATGTGATTTTATGTATTTGACATCAGTGGCTGGATTTCATTTGTGGGCATGTGGTTTTCACTATGTACGTTTTCCTTGACATTGACATCTGTTATTGGTATGCACTTGCACCTTACATTTTTTGGCAATATGTCTGCTAAGGAACTTTTTTGGCACTTGCCTAAGTAATTTTTGGTAACTGATAGCCCCTGGTCAGAAACTGTTTATATGGTCCGCTACATGCCTGGGTTATGGTTGGACTTCATTATTTCATACACTGCAATTGTCAGTTGAACAGAGTACTGATATTGTCCACCTACCCCGGCGTGTTGGTTATTCCTTATTATACCATTATTACCTCTCTCTCCCACGACTAGAGGATTACATTATAGCTAGCACTCCTCTCTTCCACGGCTAACTGTTACCATTCCTCTATTGCCTCAACTGCATGCCTCTCCCACGACTAGTAGAGATTGTGAACAGCAGATTTCATTACCTTATTATACGTAATTTGGTTGTTTTAATATAATACCATCATTTGTTCACCTCTCCCACGGCTATTGACAACTATTATATCATACTATTGTATCACAGTATATGCCCCCCTTGATTCAGTGGTAGTTGTTTTTAACTTTCCCTTTATGCTGTCTTGCGTTTGTCTTTTTTGATAATAAATTACCATTTGCATATACACTCGATTGTTCTCCTTTTCTGTAGACACAAAATCCTTGTTGCCTCCCTCCAGGGGCTGATGAACACACCAGGTGGGGTGGAGCCAGGCGGTTGGCCCCACCCACCGAGGAGTGCACAGTCCTGGAGGCGGGAGAAGGAAGTCAGTTGAGTGTAGAGAACAGTTAGGGAAGAGAAGGAGTGAGGAGTGAAGTGGAAGTGGAGGAGCGAACTGACCGTGTCCGGGTGTGTGGCCTGGGCACTTAGAGCAAGGTTGGCAGACGGTGGTGGCCGTCTGCAGGAGAGGCAGTTCAACGCGGAACCGTAGGACCGGGGATGGGCGGTGGCCCGCCGGTACCGAACCGGGGAGTGAAGTGAAGTCAGTACACTCAGGCAGGGCCTGCGGACCCCGACCAGGCTTGGACTCGCCATTAGAGGTCAAATCCATCAGTGACCGGAACCCCAGGGGTTTCCTAACAGCCAAGACCCGATTGAAGGCAACTGTCCGACCAGCAAAAGGAAATACAGCTACCGCCACAGCTAGAGTTCCAAGGGCCAGAGCATGCGGGCAAAAGTGCTCCTCCGGCACATATATACGCTGGGGTGCGGGTTACCAGTGGGAATCCATCGGGACCAAACATACACAAAGGTGCAGGGAAAGGCAGCCACCACTAACCGTCCGGGAGAGACTACAGCAGCCGGCTGCGGGACCCGTCCATCCAGCCGTTTGGTTTACCAGAGACTTTGCGTACCTTTGTGGCTGAGTTAGTACAACCGTGCCATCCGGCACCGCGCTGCACAGTCCAGGCGACCCTGCACCCATCCAACCCTGCCTCCCCGTCATCGCACCGGGCCCTGGGACCACCAACCCCTACCCACGGAGGGGGAAAACAACATCCCAGCTGCTCCCTGCCATCGCTCCCGGGATCCCCGTCATCAGCAGCGGTGGTGCCCAACCTCACCACAACCCGTGGGTGGCGTCATGGACCAAATCCCTAAACCAAACTACCCCCTTTCACTCACGGGCGAGGAGCGCCGCTCGAGTCCCCGGATCCGGCCCACCGCTCGAGCCACCGAGCCGCCACCGCAGCAGCGCCGGACCCGAGCGTTAGCGAGCGCAGCGCAGCGGCGTCCTTCCCCGCCCGCGACACTTCACTTTGAATATTGTTTTCCTGATGTGTGACGCCCTGGGCAAGCCAGGGGTCACAGGTCATCACACCACCACACCCTACACCCCAGTTAGGAACACCAAGGCTACCAAAATCCTTGTTGCCTTCCTCCAGGGGCTGATGTTCACACCAGGGGGTGGGCCAGGCGGTTGGCTCCGCCCACCGAGGAGTTCACAGCCCTGGAGGCGGGAGAAACCAGTGAGTCAAGATAGAGCGAGGGGAGGAAAGGAGAAGGAAGTGGTAGAGGAGCTAAGTGAAGTGGAAGTGAAGTAGTGGAGAAACAGAAGAAAAGAGTAAAAGTGTCAGTAAGAAAGCCTGAAGTTGGTCCGGCTGTGTGCAGGACAGGTCAGCAAGGTCAGCAACGGCAGTGACAGTCTGGAGGGGGACTGCTCGGAGGTTGCTGGAAGGACCGCGGACGGGTAGTGGCCCGGCGGTCTGGAGCAGTATACGAAGAACAGTCAGCACCAGGGCAGGGGCCTCTTGGATCCCGGCAAGGCTAGGAGTCGCCGTAAATTTGCCAAATCCGTCAGTGAAGGGGACGTCTGTCTCCAAACAACCAAGTCCCGATTGAAGGCAACAGTCCAACCATTGAGGAGAGACACCGCCACCGCCAGGGCACCAGTTTCTCAGGGCCAGCGCCTGCGGGCAAGAGAAGTGGGGCTCCTCCGGCTCATATCCAGGCCGAGGAGTGGGGTAACCGGTGGGAATCCATCGCTACCAACAACCGTATCTAGATGCAGGAAAAGGGACATCACCGTCACCTACTGGGGAAAGCAAGTGCAGCCGTCCGTGGGAACCGTCTTTCCAGCCGTGTGTTTTACCGAGAACTGTGTCATCGTCTCAGGCTGAGTGAGTACCACAGTGCCGCAAGGCACAGCGCTGCCCCCGCGTCCCTGCGCCCACCAAGCCCTGCATCTCCCAACTCATCACAGGGCCCCGGGATCACCAACCCCTACCCACGGAGGGGTAACACAACAACTGGCTGCTCCATACCATCCTTCCCGGGATCCCCATACAGAGCAGCGGTGGTGCTAACAAATCACCACAACCGTGGGTGGCGTCACGGACAATAAACAATCCCCACACCCAAAAACCCCCTTTCACTCACGGGCGAGGAGCGCCGCTCGAGTCCCCGGGATCCGGCCCATCGCTCGAGCCACCGAGCAGCGGCAGCAGCAGGCCGCAGTGCCAGCCGGACCCGAGCAGCAGCAGGGAGAGCGCGGCATCCCCTCCTCCGCCAGCGACAGATGGACTTGATGGTTACCTAAGACAAGGAATGTCCGTGTGTAAGAAAAACTGCAACTGATTGTGAATAATAGATTCCATTATTAACTACAATTAATAAGATGCTACAAAATATCCTGTGATATATGCAGTGCACGATACAGTTCTTTTTTGCACACTGTAGTTTGCTAAAAGGCGCAAGTTATACTGAGAGAAGCCGAAAATGAACAAGTAATAAAACCGTTTATGGTAGCTACAGTGTGGGCTCCTAGAGTTAATTTCCCTGGTAGGCCCCTGGCACCCCAGTCCAAATCTGCCTGTATTAGCAATGTCATATGTAATAACATGAGATGTATTAGTGGCATGCCCAGTAACAGATCATTATGCAAATAGTATCACAATTGCCAAATGACAAATAGCGCTCAATAGCAAAAAGTATAATATACCCAATGGCAAATAATATTGAACAGCATAACACATGTGCCAAATGACACAATAACTTAGCTTGAGTAGCCTCACGCCTGATGCATTTCTCCTCCCTTTCCAAATGCCAGGGGTTTCATCAGGGGCATCCCAAATTGGACCTGAGGCTCATATAGCCAGATAGACCATGTTGTATTCAAAGGCAGCTTTTTTATGCCTGTAAACATATGATGTCCCCAGTAGAGATGAGCGAACCGGTCCCGGTTCGGCTCGAGGTCGGTTCGCCGAACGGAGGTCCCGTTCGAGTTCGGCTCGTCGAACGTTCGACGAACCGAACTCGAACTGCATAGGAAACAATGGCAGGCAATTACAAACACATAAAAACACCTAGAAAACACCCTCAAAGGTGTCCAAAAGGTGACAAACAACTCACAACACAACACAAACACATGGGAAAGTGACAAGGACATATACTCATGCGAAAACAAAACAGCTGGACAAGGAAAAAGAGGAGGACACATAGATATAGGCATGGCATGCCCTTCTAAAATCATGTAAAACACCGCAAGGTGACTCCAAGCGTAGTCTCCCTTTTTTTCCAAAAATTGGGCCCCACACACACCCACCCATTCAGTGGCAGCAGTTGTGCCCCAGTTGTACACTTCACAGCTAGATTTGCATCAAGCACATTCAAAAATACGCCATTCTTAACCGTCCCCAGGATGACACCGGGGTAGGTAGCAAAGTCTTTCCTGACCCCAGCTCTGTTCATCTTGGATCATTTTTAAAAAACACAGCAAGCAAGGGTTTCTCCAAGCGGAGTCTCCCTTTTTTTCCAAAAATTGTGCCCCACACACACCCACCCCTTCAGTGGCAGCACTTGTGCCCTAGTTGTACACTTCACAGCTAGATTTGCATCAAGCACAATCAAAAATATGCCATTCTTATCCGTCCCCAGGATGACACCGGGGTAGGTAGCAAAGTCTTTCCTGACCCCAGCTCTGTTCATCTTGGATCATTTTTAAAAAACACAGCAAGCAAGGGTTACTCCAAGCGGAGTTTCCCTTTTTTTCCAAAAATTGTGCCCCACACACACCCACCCATTCAGTGGCAGCACTTGTGCCCTAGTTGTACACTTAACAGCTAGATTTGCATCAAGCACAATCAAAAATACGCCATTCTTAACCGTCCCCAGGATGACACCGGGGTAGGTAGCAAAGTCTTTCCTGACCCCAGCTCTGTTCATCTTGGATCATTTTTAAAAAACACAGCAAGCAAGGGTTACTCCAAGCGGAGTCTCCCTTTTTTCAAAAAATTGGGCCACACAGACACCCACCCCATCAGTGGCAGCACTTGTGCCCTAGTTGCAAACATGATATTTTGATTTGCATCAAGCACATTCAAAAATACGCCATAATTAACCGTCCCCAGGATGACACCAGGGTAGGTAGCAAAGTCTTTCCTGATCCCAGCTCTGTTCATCTTGGCTTCTTTTAAAAACAATGTAAGCAAGGGTTACTCCAAGCGGAGTCTCCCTTTTTTCCAAAAATTGGGCCCCACACACACCCACCCCTTCAGTGGCAGCAGTTGTGCCCCAGTTGTACACTTCACAGCTAGATTTGCATCAAGCACATTCAAAAATACGCCATAATTAACCGTCACCAGGATGACACCAGGGTAGGTAGCAAAGTCTTTCCTCATCCCAGCTCTGTTCATCTTGGCTTCTTTTAAAAACAATGTAAGCAAGGGTTACTCCAAGCGGAGTCTCCCTTTTTTCCAAAAATTGGGCCCCACACACACCCACCCATTCAGTGGCAGCAGTTGTGCCCCAGTTGTACACTTCACAGCTAGATTTGCATCAAGCACATTCAAAAATACGCCATTCTTAACCGTCCCCAGGATGACACCGGGGTAGGTAGCAAAGTCTTTCCTGACCCCAGCTCTGTTCATCTTGGATCATTTTTAAAAAACACAGCAAGCAAGGGTTTCTCCAAGCGGAGTCTCCCTTTTTTTCCAAAAATTGTGCCCCACACACACCCACCCCTTCAGTGGCAGCACTTGTGCCCTAGTTGTACACTTCACAGCTAGATTTGCATCAAGCACAATCAAAAATATGCCATTCTTATCCGTCCCCAGGATGACACCGGGGTAGGTAGCAAAGTCTTTCCTGACCCCAGCTCTGTTCATCTTGGATCATTTTTAAAAAACACAGCAAGCAAGGGTTACTCCAAGCGGAGTTTCCCTTTTTTTCCAAAAATTGTGCCCCACACACACCCACCCATTCAGTGGCAGCACTTGTGCCCTAGTTGTACACTTAACAGCTAGATTTGCATCAAGCACAATCAAAAATACGCCATTCTTAACCGTCCCCAGGATGACACCGGGGTAGGTAGCAAAGTCTTTCCTGACCCCAGCTCTGTTCATCTTGGATCATTTTTAAAAAACACAGCAAGCAAGGGTTACTCCAAGCGGAGTCTCCCTTTTTTCAAAAAATTGGGCCACACAGACACCCACCCCATCAGTGGCAGCACTTGTGCCCTAGTTGCAAACATGATATTTTGATTTGCATCAAGCACATTCAAAAATACGCCATAATTAACCGTCCCCAGGATGACACCAGGGTAGGTAGCAAAGTCTTTCCTGATCCCAGCTCTGTTCATCTTGGCTTCTTTTAAAAACAATGTAAGCAAGGGTTACTCCAAGCGGAGTCTCCCTTTTTTCCAAAAATTGGGCCCCACACACACCCACCCCTTCAGTGGCAGCAGTTGTGCCCCAGTTGTACACTTCACAGCTAGATTTGCATCAAGCACATTCAAAAATACGCCATAATTAACCGTCACCAGGATGACACCAGGGTAGGTAGCAAAGTCTTTCCTCATCCCAGCTCTGTTCATCTTGGCTTCTTTTAAAAACAATGTAAGCAAGGGTTACTCCAAGCGGAGTCTCCCTTTTTTCCAAAAATTGGACCCCACACACACCCACCCATTCAGTGGCAGCACTTGTGCCCTAGTTGTACACTTCACAGCTAGATTTGCATCAAGCACAATCAAAAATACGCCATTCTTAACCGTCCCCAGGATGACACCGGGGTAGGTAGCAAAGTCTTTCCTGACCCCAGCTCTGTTCATCTTGGATCATTTTTAAAAAACACAGCAAGCAAGGGTTACTCCAAGCGGAGTCTCCCTTTTTTCAAAAAATTGGGCCACACAAACACCCCATCAGTGGCAGCACTTGTGCCCTAGTTGCAAACATGATGTTTTGATTTGCATCAAGCACATTCAAAAATACGCCATAATTAACCGTCCCCAGGATGACACCAGGGTAGGTAGCAAAGTCTTTCCTGATCCCAGCTCTGTTCATCTTGGCTTCTTTTAAAAACAATGTAAGCAAGGGTTACTCCAAGCGGAGTCTCCCCTTTTTCCAAAAATTGGGCCCCACACACACCCACCCCTTCAGTGGCAGCAGTTGTGCCCCAGTTGTACACTTCACAGCTAGATTTGCATCAAGCACATTCAAAAATACGCCATTCTTAACCGTCCCCAGGATGACACCGGGGTAGGTAGCAAAGTCTTTGCTGAAGCATGACTTGTTCATCTTCGCTCCTTTTAAAAACAATGTAAGCAAAGGGTTACTCCAAGCGGAGTCTCCCTTTTTTCCAAAAATTTGGCCCCACACACACCCACCCCTTCAGTGGCAGCACTTGTGCCCCAGTTGTACACTTCACAGCTAGATTTGCATCAAGCACATTCAAAAATACGCCATAATTAACCGTCACCAGGATGACACCAGGGTAGGTAGCAAAGTCTTTCCTGACCCCAGCTCTGTTCATCTTGGATCATTTTTAAAAAACACAGCAAGCAAGGGTTACTCCAAGCGGAGTCTCCCTTTTTCCAAAAAATTGGGCCACACAAACACCCCATCAGTGGCAGCACTTGTGCCCTAGTTGCAAACATGATGTTTTGATTTGCATCAAGCACATTCAAAAATACGCCATAATTAACCGTCCCCAGGATGACACCAGGGTAGGTAGCAAAGTCTTTCCTGATCCCAGCTCTGTTCATCTTGGCTTCTTTTAAAAACAATGTAAGCAAGGGTTACTCCAAGCGGAGTCTCCCTTTTTTCCAAAAATTGGGCCCCACACACACCCACCCCTTCAGTGGCAGCAGTTATGCCCCAGTTGTACACTTCACAGCTAGATTTGCATCAAGCACATTCAAAAATACGCCATTCTTAACCATCCCCAGGATGACACCGGGGTAGGTAGCAAAGTCTTTGCTGAACCATGACTTGTTCATCTTCGCTCCTTTTAAAAACAATGTAAGCAAGGGTTACTCCAAGCGGAGTCTCCCTTTTTTCCAAAAATTGGGCCCCCACACACACCCACCCCTTCAGTGGCAGCAGTTGTGCCCCAGTTGTACACTTCACAGCTAGATTTGCATCAAGCACATTCAAAAATACGCCATAATTAACCGTCACCAGGATGACACCAGGGTAGGTAGCAAAGTCTTTCCTGATCCCAGCTCTGTTCATCTTGGCTTCTTTTAAAAACAATGTAAGCAAGGGTTACTCCAAGCGGAGTCTCCCTTTTTTCCAAAAATTGGGCCCCACACACACCCACCCCTTCAGTGGCAGCAGTTGTGCCCCAGTTGTACACTTCACAGCTAGATTTGCATCAAGCACATTCAAAAATACGCCATTCTTAACCATCCCCAGGATGACACCGGGGTAGGTAGCAAAGTCTTTGCTGAACCATGACTTGTTCATCTTCGCTCCTTTTAAAAACAATGTAAGCAAGGGTTACTCCAAGCGGAGTCTCCCTTTTTTCCAAAAATTGGGCCCCACACACACCCACCCCTTCAGTGGCAGCAGTTGTGCCCCAGTTGTACACTTCACAGATAGATTTGCATCAAGCACATTCAAAAATACGCCATAATTAACCGTCCCCAGGATGACACCAGGGTAGGTAGCAAAGTCTTTCCTGATCCCAGCTCTGTTCATCTTGGCTTCTTTTAAAAACAATGTAAGCAAGGGTTACTCCAAGCGGAGTCTCCCTTTTTTCCAAAAATTGGGCCCCACACACACCCACCCCTTCAGTGGCAGCAGTTGTGCCCCAGTTGTACACTTCACAGCTAGATTTGCATCAAGCACATTCAAAAATACGCCATTCTTAACCGTCCCCAGGATGACACCGGGGTAGGTAGCAAAGACTTTGCTGAACCATGACTTGTTCATCTTCGCTCCTTTTAAAAACAATGTAAGCAAGGGTTACTCCAAGCGGAGTCTCCCTTTTTTCCAAAAATTGGGCCCCACACACACCCACCCCTTCAGTGGCAGCAGTTGTGCCCCAGTTGTACACTTCACAGATAGATTTGCATCAAGCACATTCAAAAATACGCCATAATTAACCGTCCCCAGGATGACACCAGGGTAAGTAGCAAAGTCTTTCCTGATCCCAGCTCTGTTCATCTTGGCTTCTTTTAAAAACAATGTAAGCAAGGGTTACTCCAAGCGGAGTCTCCCTTTTTTCCAAAAATTGGGCCCCACACACACTCACCCCTTCAGTGGCAGCAGTTGTGCCCCAGTTGTACACTTCACAGCTAGATTTGCATCAAGCACAATCAAAAATACGCCATTCTTATCTGTCCCCAGGATGACACCGGGGTAGGTAGCAAAGTCTTTCCTGACCCCAGCTCTGTTCATCTTGGATCATTTTTAAAAAACACAGCAAGCAAGGGTTATTCCAAGCGGAGTCTCCCTTTTTTCCAAAAATTGGGCCCCACACACACCCACCCCTTCAGTGGCAGCAGTTGTGCCCCAGTTGTACACTTCACAGCTAGATTTGCATCAAGCACATTCAAAAATACGCCATAATTAACCGTCCCCAGGATGACACCAGGGTAGGTAGCAAAGTCTTTCCTGATCCCAGCTCTGTTCATCTTGGCTTCTTTTAAAAACAATGTAAGCAAGGGATACTCCAAGCGGAGTCTCCCTTTTTTCCAAAAATTGGGCCCCACACACACCCACCCCTTCAGTGGCAGCAGTTGTGCCCTAGTTGTACACTTCACAGCTAGATTTGCATCAAGCACATTCAAAAATATGCCATTCTTAACCGTCCCCAGGATGACACCGGGGTAGGTAGCAAAGTCTTTGCTGAACCATGACTTGTTCATCTTCGCTCCTTTTAAAAACAATGTAAGCAAGGGTTACTCCAAGCGGAGTCTCCCTTTTTTCCAAAAATTGTGGCCCACACACACCCACCCATTCAGTGGCAGCACTTGTGCCCTAGTTGTACACTTCACAGCTAGATTTGCATCAAGCACATTCCAAATCCACAAGCATTTACTTTACCCAGGATGACACAGGGGTAGTAAATTCCTTCTGGATCCATGACTTGTTCATTTTGATGAACGTCAGTCTGTCCACAGTGTCACTGGACAGACGCGTGCGCTTATCTGTCAGCACACACCCAGCAGCACTGAAGACACGTTCAGAGACAACGCTGGCAGCTGGACACGACAAAATCTCCAAGGCGTAACTGGATAGCTCTGGCCATTTTTCTAGATTTGAAGCCCAAAATGAGCAAGGCTCCATTTGCAAAGTCATGGCATCGATGTTCATTTGTAGATACTCCTGTATCATCCTCTACAGCCGTTGACTATGTGTCAGACTTGTTGTCTCTGGTGGACTTGCAAAGGAGGGTCTAAAAAAATTATGAAAAGATTCCATAAAATTGCTGTTACCAGCACCAGATACGGTCCTACTGGTACGGGTAGACTGTTGAAGATGACGAGACTGTCCCATGTTTGTCAAGTTACAACTGGGAGATTCACTCCCTGCACCTGCACGGTTGTTTGGTGGAAAAGCCGATCTAAGATCGAGTAACAGCTTCTGCTGATACTCCTGCATACGTGCGTCCCTTTCTATGGCTGGAATTATGTCACAAAATTTGGACTTGTACCGGGGATCTAATAGTGTGGCAAGCCAGTAGTCATCATCACTTCTAATTTTGACAATACGAGGGTCATGTTGGAGGTAGTGCAACAAGAAGGCACTCATGTGTCTTGCGCAGCCATGCGGACCAAGTCCACGCTGTGTTTGTGGCATAGAGGTGCTAACCGTTCTTTCTTCCTCTGACATCTCCCCCCAACCTCTTTCAACTGAAATTTGACCAAGGTCTCCCTCATCTGCTGAGTCTTCCATGTCCATGGACAGTTCGTCCTCCATTTCTTCATGTTCTCCTGCACCTTCCTCAACATCTCGCCTGCTACCATGCGCCCTTGTTGATCCCTGTCCCCCATGGTCCCATGCCTGGCGCCTTGGTGATGATGAACGTCTGGACCTTGGTGATGTTGTTGTGTCTTGCGCATATGAATCCTCCTGTAGTTCATCCCCTTCCTGTTGTCCCACCCCCTGACTCCGAATAGTGTTTAGCGTGTGCTCCAGCATGTAAATGACTGGAATCGTCATGCTGATAATGGCATTGTCAGCGCTAAACATATTCGTCGCCATGTCGAAACTGTGCAGAAGGGTGCATAGGTCCTTGATCTGAGACCACTCCATCAGGGTGATCTGCCCCACCTCTGCATCTCGTTGGCCCAGGCTATACGTCATGACGTATTGCACCAGGGCTCGGCGGTGCTGCCACAGTCGCTGTAACATGTGGAGAGTTGAATTCCAGCGTGTCGCCACATCGCATTTCAGGCGATGAACCGGCAGGCCGAAAGACTTCTGGAGCGATGCAAGTCACTCAGCTGCGGCGCTTGAACGGCGGAAGTGAGCAGACAGTTTTCGTGCCCTGTTCAGAAGGCCATCTAGGCCGGGATAGTGTGTTAAAAATTGCTGGACGACAAGGTTCAACACGTGAGCCATACAAGGTACGTGTGTCACCTTGCCCAGGCGAAGGGCCGCACCCAGGTTTGCAGCATTGTCGCACACGGCCTTACCAGGCTGCAGGTTGAGTGGAGACAACCATTTATTAAACTCGGACCGCAGAGCTGACCACAACTCCTCAGCTGTGTGACTCTTATTCCCAAGACATGTCAAGCTAAAGACCGCCTGATGCCGTTGCGCTCTGCTGCCAGCATAGTAATGAGGGGTGCGTGATTCCTTCTGCGCAGTGAGAACGCTGGTGGCCTGACCAGGCAGGCTTGGGGCGGAGGTGGAGGACCCAGATGAGGTGGAGGATGCAGAAGCAGTGGCGGAACTTGGACAGACAGAGGATTGACACACAAGTCGTGGGGATGGCAAGACTTGTGCAGCAGACCCTTCACCATCTATCACCATAGTTACCCAGTGCCCAGTCAGCGACATGTAACGTCCCTGTCCATGCTTACTGGTCCAAGTATCAGTGGTGAAATGCACCCGTTCACACACAGAGTTTCTCACGGAAGCGGTGATGTTGTGTGCGACATGCTGGTGTAGCGCGGGCACACCTTTCTTAGAGAAGTAGTGGCGACTAGGCATCTGGTACTGGGGCACAGCGACAGACATAAGGTCTCTAAAATCCTGTGTGTCCACTAGGCGGAAAGGCAGCATTTCGGTAGCCAACAGCTTACAGAGGGATAGAGTCAACCTCTTAGCTTTTTTATGGGTCGCAGGAAGTGGCCTTTTATTTGACCACATCTGAGGGACAGAGATCTGGCTGCTGTGTGTAGACGGTGTTGAGTAGGGTGTCCCTGGAAAAATGCAGGTTTGTGAGGAAAGTGCAGGCGGAGACATGATGTTGCCTTCCTCCAACGTTGGTGCTATCGATGTCTGAGAGAGCTGTACACACTCACTTGTTTCCCCTTCCAAACCAACTGACGACCTACCAAGCAAACTGCCTGTTGCGGTTACAGTGGTGGAAGTTGTGGGTGGAAAAACAGGTGTGACAGCTGTCCCCACAGTCCTAGAAGATGACGAGCGCGCGGATGCACTGGAAGGGGCAGGCGGTGGATGGTTCGCTCCGCTAGGCCGCATTGCAGCACGGTGAGCTTCCCACCGGGCCATATGATATTTATTCATGTGACGATTCATGGAAGAAGTTGTCAAACTGCTGAGGTTTTGACCTCTACTAAGAGAACCATGACAAATTTTACAGATCACATAATTTGGGCGATCTTTTTCTATGTCAAAAAAGGACCAGGCTAGGCAAGGCTTAGAGGCCATGCGACCTGTTGATCCACCCCGAATAATGCTCAGAGGCAGAGTGGTGGCTGAGGATGCAGTTGTAGACGTGCTACCAGTACTCCGACTGTGTCCAGGAAGGCGCAAGGTAACTTCGTCATCAGTTGCATCCTCCTCCACCACCTCTGTTGACCTCCTCGAGTGCCTGACTGTGGGTTGACAGTAGGTGGGATCTAGAACTTCATCATCAATTGTTGTGTTTGCACTCCCCTCCCCCTCAGACCGAGCCTCTTCTTGCCCTGACCGAATATTTAAGTTGTCATCCCAATCGGGTATCTGCGTCTCATCTTCATCAGTATGTTCCTCATTGTCTATAACCACAGGTGTTACAGTTTGTGACAAAGGCTCAACATTATGCTCAGAAACTTGGTCCTCACGGCCTGAATCAGAGTCACAAAGGTTCTGGGCATCACTGCAGACCATTTCCTGTTCTGTACTCACTGTAGCTTGGGAGCAGACCTCTGATTCCCAGGCTATAGTGTGACTGAACAGCTCTGCAGACTCAGCCATCTCAGTTCCACCATACTGTGCAGGGCTGATGGAGACTTCAGAGCTGGGAGAAAGCAAGTTTGATTGGGATGACAACTCAGAGGACTGGTGTTTTTTGGATGCAGTACTTGAAGTGGCTGAGAGGGCACTTGTTGGACCACTTGAGATCCATTCAAGCATTTTCCTTTTTTGGCCATCATCTACCTTTGTTCCTGTTGTTCGTGTCCGTAAAAAAGGGAGCACATCGGATTGTCCACGGTAAGTAGTAGACATCTTACTTTTGCTGGTAGATGGTCTCTCTTCAGCAGATGATAATGGAGCTTTGCCACCTTCCCCACGGACAAACCCTTTTTTTCCTTTTCCACCACGCCTCTTCCCCTTTCCACCAGCATCTGTCATTTTGCCACTCATGTTGATTGCGACAAGATTGTGCACTGAAAATGTGGTAGTAAAAATTGAGAGGTGGTGTAGATTGCAGCGGTAGTCTAGCTTTATTAACAGCAGAATAATAAAGAATAAATATCCCTGACAATGCAACTACGGCCCTTAAACTGGCAGCATCAATTGCTAGTATAATCGCTTAGTTATAATGAGTTGGAGTGTGCAATGCAGGCAGAGGTGCTGCAAATGTCCTTGCACTAGTGGGACTATAGCAAAGTCCAATAGCCACGTTTAGGATGCCACTAGGTACACTGAGTGTTTGCTAGTATAATGGCTTAGTTATAATGAGTTGGAGTGTGCAATGCAGGCAGAGGTGCTGCAAATGTCTTTGCACTAGTGTGACTAGACAAAAGTCCAATAGCTACGTTTAGGATGCCACTAGGTACACTGAGTGTTTGCTAGTATAATGGCTTAGTTATAATGAGTTGGAGTGTGCAATGCAGGCAGAGGTGCTGCAAATGTCTTTGCACTAGTGGGACTATAGCAAAGTCCAATAGCCACGTTTAGGATGCCACTAGGTACACTGAGTGTTTGCTAGTATAATGGCTTAGTTATAATGAGTTGGAGTGTGCAATGCAGGCAGAGGTGCTGCAAATGTCTTTGCACTAGTGTGACTAGACAAACGTCCAATAGCCACGTTTAGGATGCCACTAGGTACACTGAGTGTTTGCTAGTATAATGGCTTAGTTATAATGAGTTGGAGTGTACAATGCAGGTAGAGGTGCTGCAAATGTCTTTGCACTAGTGTGACTAGACAAAAGTCCAATAGCCACGTTTAGGATGCCACTAGGTACACTGAGTGTTTGCTAGTATAATGGCTTAGTTATAATGAGTTGGAGTGTGCAATGCAGGTAGAGGTGCTGCAAATGTCTTTGCACTAGTGGGACTATAGCAAAGTCCAATAGCCACGTTTAGGATGCCACTAGGTACACTGAGTGTTTGCTAGTATAATGGCTTAGTTATAATGAGTTGGAGTGTGCAATGCAGGCAGAGGTGCTGCAAATGTCTTTGCACTAGTGTGAATAGACAAAAGTCCAATAGCCACGTTTAGGATGCCACTAGGTACACTGAGTGTTTGCTAGTATAATGGCTTAGTTATAATGAGTTGGAGTGTGCAGAGGACAGGAGGGTACAGTGCCAGGATTGTGGGGCTCTGGGTAGAGGAAAGGAAGCCTGCCTTTCTATTCCCTCCTAATGGGGAAATGCAGCGACGAAATCCCTGACCTTAGCTACACAGACGCTGTCGCTGTTTTCAGGACCTGTCACCTATGGCTCTGACCCTGCCGGTACGAGCCCTTAAAAGGACTGATGGAAAGTGCTATCCCTATGCTGTCCAGCGCTGTGTATGGAGCGCATACAGCTGTATCAGCGATAGGACTCAGGGCGGAGCTGCGCCAGTGATGTCTGACACCAAGGACGCAGAAGAGATAATGGCGTCCTGGAGGAAAATGTCCGGTTTTATAATGCAGGGACATGTGACATGGACATCCTATCACACATACCGTTGCTTCTCTGGCTAAAAGTCCACTTAGCTGTGTGTGTGTCTGGGATTGGCTGACATGCTGGCCCGCCCCACAAGACGCGCACGCTTAGGGAAGGAAGACAAGGAAAAAAAAAAAAATTATACAAACAGGAGTGATCTGAAGGCGCTGTTCACGCACACTATACACTGAAATGTCATAATAGTGTGAGTCACAGAGTGACTTACACTATTACAGCGGAAAGCCAGCTAGGAATTAGCTGTTTTTTTGCTGCTAGAACCGTTCTCGAACGTTTCTAGAACTATCGAGCTTTTGCAAAAAGCTCGAGTTCTAGTTCGATCTAGAACAGGCCCCAAAATCACTCGAGCCTAGAACTGGAGAACCTCGAACCGCGAACCGCGCTCAACTCTAGTCCCCAGGAAGAAAACTCCTTACAAGTAGCTGGAACGCACGCTAGGCAGTCAGGGCTCATTTCCATCCGAGGCCTGAATAGTATGCTGGCCTCTATGGGCGGGGCCATGCTCGAGACAGCCAATCAATCATCAATCAGAAGGTGGGGCGAACAATCTCTGCATAGTACCAACCTCTGTGGCCAGGTAGGGGAAGTCTAGGGAATCCATCCTGGGCCCCTCCCCCTCTGAGGTATATATTGATTTATGACTAACGTTGTAGCAAATTTTTATTGTGCTGTATTCAATTGTGTGTGGTTTTAATGAAGTAAAGTTATTGTTTTAACATGAATTTGATTTGCTTCCAGGTATGATGACATCACAAGGCACATAACAGCACAGTGCACTTGATATCATAGACCTCACATGACATCACAAATGCTATAGAATGTACAAAGCTCTAATCCAGACCCATCTTGTGTCACAGCTTGAAGACGACTGGTCCAGGTAGGTAGCTCTTCACTGAATACTGCAGGATCGGGAAACATCGGAGAGGGGTGAAGAAGGACTTGCTGCACAGCACAGCAGGACAAGGAAGAGATCAGCAGTGTGTACTGTATGGACTCATCACCATGATTGTTCCAAGCAATAACTTGCTGCATGTTTTATTTCTTATTGACCCTTCCACGAGGCTGTCATAGGACCTACAATTATCAAGTGAGAAGAACTTTCAGGGTCAGACCTAGAAGGTATGTATGTGTGTGTGTGTGTGTGTGTGTGTGTGTGTGTGTGTATCTATGATCGCTTCCCAGAACTGCAGCACTGAAGGTGTTTGTGTGTGTGTGTGTTCCAAGCAATGAAAGGTTGTTTGTGTGGCCCCAGCAATAAAGGGACTGTGTGTCAGTGTCTATTTGACCCCACTACTAAAGGGGTGTGTGAGGGTTTGTATGGTGTCCAGGAAATGAAAGGATTTATTTGTGATGGTTTGTGTGTAGTCCCAGCAATTAAGGGGTGAGCGTTTCTGTCCGCAGCACTGCAGCACTGAAGGTGTGTGTTCCAAGCAATGAAAGGTTGTTTGTGTGGCCCCAGCAATAAAGGGACTGTGTGTCAGTGTCTATTTGACCCCACTACTAAAGGGGTTTGTGATGGTTTGTATGGTGTCCAGGTAATGAAAGGATTTATTTGTGATGGTTTGTGTGGAGTCCCAGCAATTAAGGGGTGAGCGTTTCTGTCCGCAGCACTGCAGCACTGTGTTTGTGTATGTGTGTCTTGAGGTGAGTGTGTATGTGTGTGTTTGTGGGCATATGTGACTATATGTGTGTGAGCATCAAGTTGAGTGTGCATATGTTTGTGTTCATATGTCATATTGTATATTAGATTGTAAGCTCCTAGGAGCAGGGTGTGTATATATTTTTCTTTGTAAGATTAGTGCTCCATAGCTTATAATTACTAGTGATGGGTCAATAGATATTCGGGTTTGGATTGGTTGTACTGAATACCGAGTACTATCTCAGTATTACTGAAGAATAATTAACCTAATGCAAGTCAATGTGGAACCCGAGCATTTTTTTTGAAGATGTCCTTAAAATAACACTCGAATTCCCCATTGACTTGCATTAGGTCAGTTACTTGTGATGAATACTGGAATAGTACTGGGCATTCGATCCAACAATCCAAACCCGAATATTTTACTATTCACCCATCTATATATATAATTGCCTTATTCTGTCTGTCTGTCTGTCTGTCTGTCTGTCTATCTGTCTATCTGTCATGCTCCAAAATTGTGTCCTTACGGTGACACAAAGCTGATTGGCCGCTGGGCTCGCCATGGCCCCGCCCCCCCACACCGATTGGCCGCTCGCCCAGGCTGCGCCCCCACACGGATTGGCCAGCCGCTCGCCCAGGCTCCGCCCCCCCACAGATTGGCCTCTCGCCCGGCACCCTGCAGGCATTGGCAATTCGGCCACGCCACGCCCCGCCCCCCTCACGCAATGCACGCTAGCTCTGGCCCCGCCCCCTCCCTCCCCCCGCGCATTCCCCGAACTGACACGGCTGTCATGGAGGTGAGTACTGTACTCCCCCCCCCCGCGCATTCCCCGAACTGACACGGCTGTCACGGAGGTGAGTACTGTACTCCCCCCCCCGGCCCCCGCTCGCACGGGAGTGGTGTGGATACGTTGGTAACCATGCTCGCATGGTTACAAGCGCATCAAGGTCCTGCTGCGGCGGAAGATCCACACGCACACACATAACAGCACACACACAAACATACACACACATCAGATCACACTCACTCTCACACACACCTCACACACACCTCACACACACCTCACACACACCTCACATCGCATCCACACACTCACAGCATCCGGCGATATCGCTTGCTTCTCGGCCTCGATACTGTGCTGTTGTGACCTTCCAGGACCTGACGGAGGTTCACATGGCCAGAGGCATGTGGTATCTCCGGATGTTGTGAGTGTGAGCGCGTATGTGCGATATCGTCAGTGTCTGTGTGTGTGAGTGGATGCGATCGGGTGTGTGTGAGTGTATGCGATCGGGTGTGTGTGAGTGGATGCGATCGGGTGTGTGTGAGTGGATGCGATCGGGTGTGTGTGAGTGGATGCGATCGGGTGTGTGAGTGTCGGCAGAGGAGCACGGCGTGCTGGAGGAGGCTGGGAGCAGAGAGGCTGATCATGGGGAAGGCTGGGAGGGGGAGGCTGATGCTGGGGGAGACTGGGAGGGGAAGGCTGATGCTGAAGGAGGCTGGGAGGGGGAGGCTGGGAGGAAGGAGGCTGGGAGGAGAGAGGCTGATCCTGGGGAAGGCTGGGAAGGGGAGGCTGATGCTGAGGGAGGCTGGGAAGGGGAGGCTGATGCTGAGGGAGGCTGGAAGGAGAGATGCTGATGCTGGGGGAGGCTGGAAGGAGAGAGGCTGAGGCTGGGAGGAGAGAGGCTGATGCTGGGGAAGGCTGATGCTGAGGGAGGCTGGGAGGGGAAAGCTGATGCTGGGGAAGGCTGGGAGGACGGAGGCTGGGAGGAGAGAGGCTGATCCTGGGGAAGGCTGGGAGAGGGAGGCTGATGCTGGGGGAGGCTGGAAGGAGAGAGGCTGATGCTGGGGGAGGCTGGAAGAAGAGAGGCTGATGCTGGGGGAGGCTGATGCTGGGCGAGGCTGGGATGAGAGAGGCTGATGCTGGGGAAGGCTGGGAGGAGAGAGGCTGATGCTAGGGACAGAGAGGAGAGGCTGATGCTGGGAGGAGAGAGGCTGATGCTGGGATGAGAGAGGCTGATGCTGGGAGGAGAGAGGCTGATGCTGGGGGAGGCTGGGAGGGGGAGGCTGATGCTGGGGGAGGCTGGGACGAGGGAGGCTGATGCTGGTGGAGGCTGATGCTTGGGGAGGCTGATGCTGGGGGAGGCTGGAAGGAGAGAGGCTAATGCTGGTGGAGGCTGATGCTTGGGGAGGCTGATGCTGGGGGAGACTGGGAGGGGAAGGCTGATGCTGAGGGAGGCTGGGAGGGGGAGGCTGGGAGGAGGGAGGCTGGGAAAGGTAGGCTGAGAGGAGACTGATGCACACACACACACACACACACGCGCGCGCACTGCACAACACACCACACACACACACTGGGAACCACAAACAACTGCCCTACACAGACACCCACACACACAGACAACGCTGCACACACACAACACCCAACACACAAACACCGCGGCACACACAAATATACGCACATACCGCACAACACACACATTGCACAAAACATACCTCCCCCCAAAACACACCACACACACACAAACCGCGCAACACACACACAACGCTACAGACACACAGCGCTCCACAAACAACGCAACACACGCAACACACATACAACACCGCTCTCACCCCCCGTCACACCCAGGCAACACCCAGAACATGTACAGCGCCCTACACAAACACTTGGTAACTACACACAACAACATCTATATATATATATATATATATATATATATATATATATATATATATATATATATATAACAAAAATCATACATGAACTACACAATACGTAAATTCTAGAATACCCGATGCGTAGAATCGGGCCACCTTCTAGTCTATATATATAATTGCCTTATTCTGTCTGTCTGTCTGTCTGTCTTGCTCCAAAATGGTGTCCTTACGGTGACACAAAGCTGATTGGCCGCTGGGCTCACCATGGCCCCGCCCCCCCCGCACGGATTGGCCGCTCGCCTCGCCTCGGCTCCTCCCCCTACACGGATTGGCCGCTCGCCTCGCCTCAGGTCCGCCCCCGCACGGATTGGCCGCTTGCCCAGGCTCCGCCCCCACACGGAATGGCTTCTCGCCCCGAGGTGAGCGCATCAAGGTCCTGCAGCGGCGGAACACACACACACGCACACACATAAGAACAGACACACAGACTCACACACTTTCACTCACACTCAGACTCACACACTTTCACTCACACTCAGACTCACACACTTTCACACACACTCAGACTCACACACTTACACACATACTGACTCACACTCAGACTCACACTCAGACTCACACTCAGACGCACACGCACAGTCACACGCACACTCACACTCAGAGTCGCACGCAGACTCACACTCAGACTCACACTCACACGCAGACTCACACGCACACTCAGACTCACACGCACACGCACACTCACACGCACACTCAGACTCAGACTCACACTCAGACGCACACTCAGACGCACACTCAGACGCACACTCAGACGCACACTCAGACGCACACTCAGACGCACACGCACACTCAGACTCACACTCAGACTCACACTCAGACTCACACGCACAGTCACACGCACAGTCACACGCACACTCACACACACACACACTCACATGCAGACTCACACGCAGACTCACACTCACACGCACACTCACACACACACTCACACTCACATGCAGACTCACACTCACACGCACAGTCACACTCAGACTCAGACTCACACGCACACTCACACGCACACTCACACACACACTCACACACACACTCACACTCACATGCAGACTCACACGCACACTCACACGCACACTCACACGCACACTCAGACTCACACGCACACTCACACGCACACGCACACGCACACGCACACTCAGACTCACACTCAGACTCACACTCAGACTCACACTCAGACTCACACTCAGACTCACACTCAGACTCACACTCAGACTCACACGCACACTCACACGCACACTCAGACTCAGACTCAGACTCAGACTCAGACTCAGACTCACACGCACACTCAGACTCACACGCACACTCAGACTCACACGCACACTCAGACTCACACTCAGACTCACACTCAGACTCACACTCAGACTCAGACTCACACGCACACTCACACGCACACGCACACTCAGACTCACACTCAGACTCACACTCAGACTCACACTCAGACTCACACTCAGACTCACACTCAGACTCACATGCACACTCACACGCTCACACTCAGACTCACACTCAGACTCACACTCAGACTCACACTCAGACTCACACACACACTCACACGCACACTCAGACTCAGACT
Organism: Anomaloglossus baeobatrachus; assembly: GCF_048569485.1. Classification (NCBI taxonomy): domain Eukaryota; kingdom Metazoa; phylum Chordata; class Amphibia; order Anura; family Aromobatidae; genus Anomaloglossus; species Anomaloglossus baeobatrachus. The sequence continues at coordinate 334,348,264 of NC_134353.1, forward strand.
CAGACTCAGACTCAGACTCACACGCACACTCAGACTCACACGCACACTCAGACTCACACTCAGACTCACACTCAGACTCACACTCAGACTCACACTCAGACTCAGACTCAGACTCAGACTCAGACTCACACTCAGACTCACACTCAGACTCACACTCAGACTCACACTCAGACTCAGACGCACACTCAGACTCAGACTCACACGCACACTCACACGCACACTCACACGCACACTCACACTCAGACTCACACTCAGACTCACACTCACACTCAGACTCACACTCAGACTCACACTCAGACTCACACTCACGCACACTTACACTCAGACTCACACGCACACTCAGACTCACACGCACACACACGCACACACACGCACACTCACACTCACATGCAGACTCACACGCAGACTCACACTCACACTCACACGCACACTCACACGCACACTCACACTCACACTCACACTCACACTCAGACTCACACTCAGACTCACACTCAGACTCACACGCAGACTCACACGCACACTCACACGCACACTTAGACTCACACGCACACGCACACGCACACTCACACGCACACTCACACGCACACTCAGACTCAGACTCACACGCACACTCAGACTCACACTCAGACTCACACTCAGACTCACACTCAGACTCACACTCAGACTCACACTCAGACTCACACGCACAGTCACACTCACACTCAGACTCACACGCACACTCAGACTCACACGCACACACACGCACACACACGCACACTCACACTCACATGCAGACTCACACGCAGACTCACACTCACACTCACACGCACACTCACACTCACACGCACACTCAGACTCACATGCAGACTCACACGCAGACTCACACGCACACTCAGACTCACATGCAGACTCACACGCAGACTCACACGCAGACTCACACGCACACGCACACTCACACGCACACTCACACGCACACTCAGACTCAGACTCACACGCACACTCAGACTCACACTCAGACTCACACTCAGACTCACACGCACACTCAGACTCACACTCAGACTCACACTCAGACTCACACTCAGACTCACACTCAGACTCACACGCACACGCACACTCACACACACACTCACACTCACATGCAGACTCACACTCACACGCACAGTCACACTCAGACTCACACTCAGACTCACATGCACACTCACACGCTCACACTCAGACTCACACTCAGACTCACACTCAGACTCACACTCAGACTCACACTTAGCTTCACACGCACACTCACACTCAGACTCACACTCAGACTCACACGCAGACTCACACGCACACTCACACGCACACTTAGACTCACACGCACACGCACACTCACACGCACACTCACACGCACACTCACACGCACACTCAGACTCAGACTCACACGCACACTCAGACTCACACTCAGACTCACACTCAGACTCACACGCACAGTCACACTCAGACTCACACGCACACTCACACGCACACTCACACTCACACGCACACTCAGACTCAGACTCAGACTCAGACTCAGACTCAGACTCAGACTCAGACTCACACGCACACTCACACGCACACTCACACACACACTCACACTCACATGCAGACTCACACGCAGACTCACACTCACACTCACACACACACTCACACTCACATGCAGACTCACACTCACACGCACACTCACACGCACACTCACACGCACTCAGACTCACACGCACACTCACAGTCGCACGCACACTCAGACTCACACTCAGACTCACACTCAGACTCACACGCAGACTCACACGCACACTCAGACTCACACTCAGACTCACACGCACACTCAGACTCACACTCAGACTCACACTCAGACTAACACTCAGACTCACACTCAGACTCACATGCACACTCACACGCTCACACTCAGACTCACACTCAGACTCACACTCAGACTCACACGCACACTCACACTCACACGCACACTCACACTCACACTCACACTCAGACTCAGACTCACACTCAGACTCACACGCGCACTCACACTCAGACTCACACGCACACTCACACTCAGACTCACACGCACACACACGCACACACACGCACACACACGCACACTCACACTCAGACTCACACTCAGACTCACACTCAGACTCACACTCAGACTCACACTCAGACTCACACTCGCACACACACGCACACACACTCACTCACACTCAGACTCACACTCAGACTCACACGCACACACACGCACACACACGCACACACACGCACACGCACACTCAGACTCACACGCACACTCAGACTCACACTCAGACTCACACTCAGACTCACACTCAGACTCACACTCAGACTCACACTCGCACACACACGCACTCACACACACGCACACACACGCACACTCACACTCAGACTCACACGCACACTCAGACTCACACTCAGACTCACACTCAGACTCACACGCACACGCACACTCACACACACACTCACACTCACATGCAGACTCACACTCACACGCACAGTCACACTCAGACTCACACTCAGACTCACATGCACACTCACACGCTCACACTCAGACTCACACTCAGACTCACACTCAGACTCACACTCAGACTCACACTTAGCTTCACACGCACACTCACACTCAGACTCACACTCAGACTCACACGCAGACTCACACGCACACTCACACGCACACTTAGACTCACACGCACACGCACACTCACACGCACACTCACACGCACACTCACACGCACACTCAGACTCACACGCACACTCAGACTCACACTCAGACTCACACTCAGACTCACACTCAGACTCACACGCACAGTCACACTCAGACTCACACGCACACTCACACGCACACTCACACTCACACGCACACGCACACGCACACTCAGACTCAGACTCAGACTCAGACTCAGACTCACACGCACACTCACACGCACACTCACACACACACTCACACTCACACTCACATGCAGACTCACACGCAGACTCACACTCACACTCACACACACACTCACACTCACATGCAGACTCACACTCACACGCACACTCACACGCACACTCACACGCACTCAGACTCACACGCACACTCACAGTCGCACGCACACTCAGACTCACACTCAGACTCACACTCAGACTCACACGCAGACTCACACACACACTCAGACTCACACTCAGACTCACACGCACACTCAGACTCACACTCAGACTCACACTCAGACTAACACTCAGACTCACACTCAGACTCACATGCACACTCACACGCTCACACGCACACTCACACTCACACGCACACTCACACTCAGACTCACACTCAGACTCACACTCAGACTCACACTCAGACTCACACTCAGACTCACACTCAGACTCACACGTGCACTCACACTCAGACTCACACGCACACTCACACTCAGACTCACACGCACACACACGCACACACACGCACACACACGCACACTCACACTCAGACTCACACTCAGACTCACACTCAGACTCACACTCAGACTCACACTCAGACTCACACTCGCACACACACGCACACACACTCACTCACACTCACTCACACTCAGACTCACACGCACACTCAGACTCACACTCAGACTCACACGCACACACACGCACACACACGCACACACACGCACACACACGCACACGCACACTCAGACTCACACGCACACTCAGACTCACACTCAGACTCACACTCAGACTCACACTCAGACTCACACTCAGACTCACACTCGCACACACACGCACTCACACACACGCACACACACGCACACTCACACTCAGACTCACACGCACACTCAGACTCACACTCAGACTCACACGCACACTCACACGCACACTCACACGCACACTCACACACACACTCACACTCACATGCAGACTCACACGCACACTCACACGCACACTCACACGCACACTCACACTCAGACTCACACGCACACTCACAGTCGCACGCACACTCAGACTCACACTCAGACTCACACTCAGACTCACACGCAGACTCACACGCACACTCAGACTCACACTCACTCACACGCACACTCAGACTCACACTCAGACTCACACTCAGACTCACACTCAGACTCACACGCACACGCACACTCAGACTAACACTCAGACTCACACTCAGACTCACATGCACACTCACACGCTCACACTCAGACTCACACTCAGACTCACACTCAGACTCACACACACACTCACACGCACACTCACACTCAGACTCAGACTCACACTCAGACTCACACGCGCACACACACGCACACACACACACACGCACACACACACGCACACTCAGACTCACACACACACTCACACTCAGACTCACACGCACACACACGCACACACACGCACACACACGCACACTCACACTCAGACTCACACGCACACTCAGACTCACACTCAGACTCACACTCAGACTCACACTCGCACACACACGCACACACACTCACACACACGCACACTCACACTCAGACTCACACGCACACTCAGACTCACACTCAGACTCACACTCAGACTCACACGCACACACACGCACACACACGCACACTCACACTCAGACTCACACGCACACTCAGACTCACACTCAGACTCACACTCAGACTCACACTCAGACTCACACACGCACACACACTCACACACACGCACACTCACACTCAGACTCACACGCACACTCAGACTCACACTCAGACTCACACTCAGACTCACACGCACACTCACACGCACACTCACACTCACATGCAGACTCACACGCACACTCACACGCACACTCACACGCACACTCACACGCACACTCACACGCACTCAGACTCACACGCACACTCACAGTCGCACGCACACTCAGACTCACACTCAGACTTACACTCAGACTCACACGCAGACTCACACGCACACTCAGACTCACACTCAGACTCACACGCACACTCAGACTCACACTCAGACTCACACTCAGACTCACACTCAGACTCACACGCACACGCACACTCAGACTAACACTCAGACTCACACTCAGACTCACATGCACACTCACACGCTCACACTCAGACTCACGCTCAGACTCACACTCAGACTCACACGCAGACTCACACGCACACTCACACTCAGACTCAGACTCAGACTCACACGCGCACACACACGCACACGCACACACACACGCACACTCAGACTCACACGCACACTCACACTCAGACTCACACGCACACACACGCACACACACGCACACACACGCACACACACGCACACTCACACTCAGACTCACACGCACACTCAGACTCACACTCAGACTCACACTCAGACTCACACTCAGACTCACACGCACACACACTCACACACACGCACACTCACACTCAGACTCACACGCACACTCAGACTCACACTCAGACTCACACTCAGACTCACACGCACACTCAGACTCAGACTCACACGCACACTCAGACTCACACGCACACTCACACGCACACTCAGACTCACACGCACACTTACACTCACACTCAGACTCACACTCAGACTCACATGCGCACTCACACGCGCACTCACATGCGCACTTAGACTCACACTCAGACTCACACGCACACTCAGACTCAGACTCAGATGCACACTCAGATGCACACTCACACTCACACGCACACTCACACGCACACTCACACGCACACTCACACGCACACTCACACGCACACTCACACTGACAGTCACACGCACACTCACACTCACACGCACGCACACTCACACGCACACTCAGACCCACACGCACACGCACACTCACACTCACACTCACACGCACACTCACACGCACACACACGCACACTCAGACTCACACTCACACACACACTCACACTCACACTTTCACCCTCCATCAGATCGCATCCACGTCCTGCAGCGGCGGAACACACACACCTCACACACACATCAGAGAGTGTATGCGATCGGATGTGTGTGTGAGTGTATGCGATCGGATCTGTGAGTGTTGGCAGAGGAGCACGGCGTGCAGCACAGCTGCTGGGACCGTCCACCGGTGGGCACAGGGAGAAGTGGGGTGTGTGTGTGAGTGTATGCGATCAGATGTGTGCGTGTTTACTGTCTGATGTGTGACTGTGGAGCACGATGGGGGGTGCACAGCATGGGGGATGGAGCATGATGGGGGGTGCACAGCATGGGGGATGGAGCACGATGGGGAGTGCGCAGCATGGGGGATGGAGCACGATGGGGAGTGTGCAGCATGGGGGATGGAGCACGATGGGGGGTGCGCAGCATGGGGGATGGAGCACGATGGGGAGTGCGCAGCATGGGGGATGGAGCACGATGGGGAGTGCGCAGCATGGGGGATGGAGCACGATGGGGAGTGCGCAGCATGGGGGATGGAGCACGTTTGGGAGTGCGCAGCATGGGGGATGGAGCACGATGGGGAATGCGCAGCATGGGGGATGGAGCACGATGGGGAATGCGCAGCATGGAGGATGGAGCACAATGGGGAGTGGGGATGGAGCACGATGGGGGGTGCGCAGCATGGGGGATGGAGCACGATGGGGGGTGCGCAGCATGGGGGATGGAGCACGATGGGGGGTGGACCACGATGGGGGGTGCACACCTTCCCCCAAAACACACACACACACTGCCACACACGCACTGCACAACACACCACACACACACTGGGAACCACAAACACCGCCCTACACAGACACCCACACACACAGACACCCACACACACAGACAACGCCGCAGACACACAAACACCGCGGCACACACAAATATACGCACATACCGCACAACACACACATTGCACAAAACATACCTCCCCCCAAAACACACACACACACCCACACAAACCGCGCAACACACATACACAACGATACAGACACACAGCGCTCCACAAATAACGACACACAACGCAACACACAAACAACACCGCTCTCACCCCCCGCTACACCCAGACAACACCCAGAACATGTACAGCGCCCTACACAAACACTTGGTAACTACACACAACAACATCTATATATATATATATATATAACAAAAATCATACATGAACTACACAATACGTAAATTCTAGAATACCCGATGCGTAGAATCAGGCCACCTTCTAGTCACTAATAATTACATATAAATATATTGCAACATGCAGCAGGACTGACGTGATCCAGGGAAATATCCGATCGCCAGAACTGGGGTCAGGAAGGAATTTTTTCCCCCCTGAGGCTGAACTCTCCGGGGGGTTTCTTCGCCTTCCTCTGGATCTTTGGGTCCAGTGCCTCTCAGCTGGTCCCCAATGACTGCAGCTGGTTCTGTAGTCCACACGGGGGCGCACCTGAAAGGCACTGTGACCATTGTGTAATTTCTCACAGGGCCAGTATACTTTCAATACAATGCTGCTTATTGATCTTCTAATAAAAAACAAACATAAATTTAGATATATATCGTGTTGTGTGTTATTTTGTCTGAATTTCCCCTCACACAGTGATAATGATGGGAATGATCACTACTACCCTGAATATACCACAACTAGAATTGGGCAGTATAGAGGAGTCAATACAGAGAACAGATGTCATAAATTCAACTCCTGTGCCAAATTACACTACAATTATTATGGGATTCAGTCTCTGTGATTGGGGCACTAAGATTATGCACTACATACTACCTGAAAGAAGAATAAAGACCGAGACATAGAGCAGCAGAATACAGGAGACACAGGACCTTGTATAAAAGTAAAAAAATGACTAAAGAGGTTCAACAAGCAGAGAGATGGCCCCCGGAGGCAATCAGGAGGGAGGCCGAACTCAGCAATGGTCACTAATCAGAGGAAACAGCCAACATTTATTAAGTGGCAATCCCTACTTTATGCATATTGTGCCAAGATGGAGCGAATTGTGCCAATTTGTTAACACTTGAAGGCGTCTTAATAAAAGTGGCACATTTGGAGCCATCTAATGGACACTTGTTACGTTTGTTCAGCAGCGCCTTTGTACTTGCAACCACTAGGCCAATGCTGGAATTCTGCTCTGACTGGTCTTTGTATGGAAAGAGAACTAAGAAATTTATGGTAAGACATGGGGTGGATGTGGCTACACAATGTGTGGCGCCCTGGACTAGCCAGGTCGTTACAGATAACACACAAACACCCCCACCCCCATTAGACAGTAACATTAGCCAAACACAAAACCTTTGTTGCCTCCCTGCAGGGTCTGATGTCCACAGCAGGTGGGGCAGAGCCAAGCGGTTGGCCCCACCCACCAAGGAGTTCACAGGCCTGGAGGCAGGAAAAGTGACAGTTAGAAGTTGGAGTTTGAAGAGTGAGGAGTAAACACTTGGGTGTCTGGGTTTGTGGCCCAGGCACTGACAGCAAGGTTGGCAGACGGTGGTGGCCATCTACAGGAGTGGTGAAGCAACGCGGAACCGTAGGACCGGGGTCGGGCGTTGGCCCGCCGGTACCGACCGGGGAGCGAAGTGAAGCCAGCACACACAGGCAGGGCCATCGGACCCCGTCCAGGCTTGGAGCCACCGACAATAGTCAAATCCGAGTGTGACCGGAACCCCAGGGGTTTCCTAACAGCCAAAGACCCGATAGAAGGCAACCGCCCACACCGTGAGGGTATACAGCTACCGCCTAAGGCTAGAGACCCAAGGGCCAGCGCCTGCGGGCAAACGGGCTCCTCCGGCATCCATACACCGGGGAGCGGACTACCGTTGGGGATCCATAGTAGTCAAACAAGTACATCAAGGTGTAGGGAAAGACAGCCACCATCACCTGTCCGGGGAGAGACACTGCAGCCGGCTGCGGGACCCGTCCATCCAGCCGTTTGGTTTACCGAGGACTTTGTGCATCTCTTACTGAGTGAGTACACCCGTGTCATCCGGCACCGCGCCGCACTGTCCCTGCAACCCTGCACCTCACCGACCCTGCCTCCCCGTCACACCACCGGGCCCCGGGACCACCGACCCCTACCCAGAGGGGAGGGAAAACAACATCCCAGCTGCTCCCTACCATCGCTCCCGGGATCCCTGTCACCAGCAGCGGTGGTGCCCCTCTTCACCACAACCCGTGGGTGGCATCACAGACTAAATCCCCCAAACCAACCACCCCTTTCACTCACGGGCGAGGAGCGCCGCTCGAGTCCCCGGATCCGGCCCACCGCTCGAGACACCGAGCAGCCGCAGCAGCGCCGGACTCAAGCGTTGGCGAGCGACCAGCAGCGGCGGCGTCCTCCCCGCCCGCGACAAATGTATTACAAAACTTGCATTATGGATAAGATTAGGAGCAGGTTGGCAAATTTCAGCTTGAGAGACAGTCATGAAGCAGTGGCCAACAAGTTGAGGCAGCCTATCTTTTGCCGGCTAACATCTGACTGCTGCATTAACCCTGCTATGCACGTCATGAGTCATTTTCCTGCCTTTGATGTGAGCTCATGCACCGATCCTGAATCTTTCCCTGCAGATAAAGGCTGAATTACTCAGTCTTCATCTGCCTCTAACAGCCATGGGTGGAGCGGCACTCCGCCTGTGGCTGTTAACCTATTTAATGCTGTTGTTAATCTCAGATAGCGGCATTTAATGCATGCTGGCAGGGGGGCATGCTGTTGTGAGTCCTCATTGGCGTGCATTCGTGGGATACTGATGAGATGATCAAATCTGTAAAACGCTGTGGAATTAATAGTGCTATAAAAGTGAGTAAAATAAATAAAATATATGCAATGAAAGCCATTGGTCAGTGGATGACCCCCGTGTCTGTCACCATGGTACTCCTGTGATAAGCAGCCAGTGGCCAGAATTCACAGGAGACTGTGATTTCTTCTGTATACAGCATTGCTGTATATAGAACAAGTGGTCAGACTCTTGCAGGTTCAAAGTACAGTACAAAGTAGAAAAAAGTTTTAAAAATATGAGTTCACATCACCCTTTACCACATTAAAAAAAAAAAGAAATAAAATGAAAAAATACACATATTTGATATCACTGTGTTTATATAAAAATCCAATCTATCAAAACATAAATTAATCCAAACAGTAAACCGTGTCATCAGAAAAAAATCAAAATGACAAGATTACCGTTTTTTAGGTCTTTGCAGCAACAGAAAAAAAAATGTAATAACAGGCAATCAAAACATCATATATGTCATGCTCGCAGGGCAAGCAGCAGGTAAGTTGTTCCACTGGACCAAAGGCACTGAGTACTGACCTGGAGGAGCAAATCTGAATGGCTACCTAGTCTTCACTAAAGCCACTGGAGGTCCAACTAGGCTAACACGCTGGTAGGTAGCTGACAAAAGAAGCCCTAGGGATCACGGTGCCCTGGCGGCTGGCACCATGGATATACTACAATAGTCTCTGACATTAGGAGCAGCAGCCGGTATTGTAGTTTCGGCAGAGATGGGTAGTTGCAGTAGCAGCGGCCGAGATGGGTAGTTGCAGCAGCAAAGGCCAAGATGGGTGGTTGCAGCAGCAGCAGCGCCCGGTAACATAAAAGAGTGGCTGTGTGGACAATTGCAGCAGCAACAGTAGTAGGTATGGATAGTGTCAGCAGAAGAAGAGTCATCATGCACTAGAACACAGAAGATCAACAATAACACAGCACACAGTGCAATAATCGAAGCAGCGGTATAAGAGACCTGAGAACTAGCAACGTTAAGCCTGCTTTACACGTTGCAATTTCGCATACAATATCGTATGCGATTTGCAACGCCCCCATTTTATTTGCGGCACGTTCAATTTGTTGAACGTGCTGCACATACGAGTAACCCCTGTCACACGTACTTACCTTCCATACGACCTCGATGTGGGCGGCGAATGTCCACTTTCTGGAGTGGGAGGGACATTCGGCGTCACATCGACGTCACGCAGCAGCCGGCCAATAGAAGCGGAGGGGAGGAGCTGAGCGGGACGTAAACATCCCACCCACCTCCTTCCTTCCACATTGTGGGCCGGGAGCCGCAGGACGCAGGTAAGATCTGTTCATCGTTCCCGGGGTGTCACACACTGCAATGTGTGCTACCCCGGGTACGATGAACAATCTGACGTGCAATTCTAGAGAAAGGTACGATGTGTATGCGATGAACGTTTTACCGTTCAATCGCAATCGCACGTACCTGTCACACACTGCAATGTAACTTACGATGCCGGATGTGCGTCACTTACGACGTGACCCGCCGACACATTGTAAGATACATTGCAGCGTGTAAAGCAGGCTATAGGAACACGTTGACCAGGTACCCCCACCTCCCTAAAGGTGAGAGTGCCTTAAATACATTGCCTTACGAAAGTATTCGACCCCCTTGAAATTTTCAACCTTTTACCACATTTCAGGCTTCAAACATTAAGATAAAAATTTTAATGTTATTGTGAAGAATCAACAACAAGTGGGACACAATTGTGCAGGTGAATGATATTTATTGCCTATTTAAAATTTTTGCAAAAACACCCCTGAAAATTGGGGCGTGCAATATTATTTGGCCCCTTTACGTTAATACTTTGTAGCGCCAGCAGGTTTCAGCTCTTTCTACAGATTCTCGATTGGATTCAGGTCTGGACTTTGATTTGGCCATTCTGACACCTGGATACACTTATTTGTAAACCATTCCATTGTAGATTTTGCTTTATGTTTGGGATCATATTCTTGTTGGAAGACAAATATCTGTCCCAGTCTCAGGTCTTTTGCAGACTCCAACAGATTTTCTTCAAGAATGGTCCTGTATTTGGCTCCATCCATCTTTCCATCAATTTTAACCATCTTCCCTGTCCCTGGTGAAGAAAAGCAGGCCCAAACAATGATGCTGCCACCACCATGTTTGACAGTGGGGATAGTGTGTTCACGGTGATGAGCCGTGTTGCTTTTACGCCAAACATCATTTGGCATTGTACCCAAATAGTTCGATTTTGGTTTCATCTGACTAGAGCACCTTCTTCCACATGTTTGGTGTGTCTCCTAGGTGGCTTCTGGCAAACTTTAAACAACATTTTTTATGGATATCTTTGAGAAATGGCTTTCTTCTTGCCACTCTCCCATAAAGACCAGATTTGTGCAGTGTACGACTGATTGTTGTCCTATGGACAGACTCTCCCACCTCAGCTGTAGATCTCTGCAGTTCATCCAGAGTGATCATGGGCCTCTTGGCTGCATCTCTGATCAGTCTTCTCCTTGTTTGAGATGAAAGTTTGGATGGACGGCAGGGTCTTGATAGATTTGCAGTGGTATGATACTGTGACGCCCTGGACTAGCCAGGTAGTCACATACATACCAACACACACACTCCCACCCTAGGCAGTTACACCGGCCAAACCAAAACCCCTTGTTGCCTCCCTCCAGAGTCTGATATCCACACCAGGTGGGGTGGAGCCAGGTGGTTGGCCCCACCCACCGAGGAGTTCACAGGCCTGGAGGCGGGAAAAGTGACAGTTCAGTCTTGGACTTGAAAGTGAGAGGAGTGAACATTTGAGGTGTCTGGGTTGGAGCCCAGACACTGACAGCAAGGTTGGCAGACGGTGATGGCCATCTGCAGGAGTTGGTGGAACTCCGCAGAGCCTTAAGGACCGGGGTCGGGCGTTGGCCCGCCGGAACCGGATCGGGGAACGGCGTGAAGCTAAGCACACAGGCAGGGCCATCGAACCCCGACCAGGCTTGGAGCCGTCAATAGTCAAATCCGAATGTGACAGGAACCCCAGGGGTTTCCCAACTACCAAGTCCCGATTGAAGGCAACCATCCACCCAGAGAGGATATACAGCCACCGCCACAGGCTAGAGATCCAAGGGCCAGCGCCTGCGGGCAAAACGGGCTCCTACGGCACCTATACGCTGGGGAGCAGACTACCGGTGGGTAACAACAGGAGTCAAGAACATTCTAACAGGTGCAGGGAAAGACAGCCACCATCAGCCATCCGGGGAGAGCACAACAACAACACTGCAGCCGGCTGCGGGACCCGTCCATCCGGCCGTTTTGGTTTACCTACGACTCTGTCAGTGATTGTCTGAGTGAGTACATCAGTGCCGTCTGGCACCGCGCCGCGCAGTCCCTGCACCTCAGCCATCCGGCCTCCCCGTCACACCACCGGGCCCCGGGATCACCAACCCACCTACCCACGGAGGGGACAACATCTCAGCTGCACCCTACCATCTCTCCCGGGATCCCTGTTACCAGCAGTGGTGGTGCCATCATCACCACGTCCCGTGGGTGGCATCACGAACAATCTCCCTAAACATACCATCCCCATTTCACTCATGGGTGAGGAGCGCTGCTCGAGTCCTCGGGTCCGGTCCACCGCTCGAGCCACCGAGCAGCAGCAGCAGAAGCCCCGGACCCGAGCGTGGCGAGCGCATCCCCTCCGCCCGCGACAATACTCCTTCCATTTCAATATGATCGCTTGCATAGTGCTCCTTGGGATGTTTAAAGTTTTGGAAATCTTTTTGCAACCAAATCCGGCTTTAAACTTCTCCACAAAAGCATCACAGACCTGCCTGTTGTGTGCCTTGGTCTTCATGATGCTCTCTGTGCTTTAAACAGAACACTGAGACTATCACAGAGCAGGTGCATTTATACAGAGACTTCATTACACACAGGTGGCTTATATTTATCATCATCAGTCATTTAGGACAACCTTGGATCATTCAGAGATCCTCAATGAACTTCTGGAGTGAGTTTGCTGCACTGAAAGTAAAGGGGACGAATAATATTGCACACCCCAATTTTCAGATTTTTATTTTCTACAAAAGTTTAAAATAAGCAATAAATATAGTTCACCTTCCCAATTGTGTCCCACTTGTTGTTGATTCTTCCCCATAAAATTAAAATTTTTATCTTTATGTTTGAAGCCTGAAATGTGGGAAAGGGTTGAAAAATTCAAGGGTGCCGAATACTTTCGCAAGGCACTGTACCTATGACTGAGAGGTACTTCCGAGTTAGGGCATACTGGCCAATTAAGAAAGCAGGCGTGTCAGCGCATGTGCCCTAATGACACTCCCAGGAGACCTGTGCGGCAAGTACAGGCCCCGAGAGTCGGCAGCAGGAGTCGGGGATGGGGCAGTCACTAACTGGGAAGAGGGGCAGGACAGTGTGGGGATACCGGTACAGGCATTACAGTGTATACCCTAAAATAATATCAATAAAAATGTTAGCTCGGGGTGCAAAAATCAAGTCCTCACACAGCTCCATATCCCAAATGTTTAAAACATTACAGCTCTGGGAAGTTCAGATTTTTTTCACCAGTTAAATTAAACAAAAACTATACATATTTGGTATCTACATAATCATAATGATCTGCTGAATAATAATGCTATGTCAGTTTTATGATAAAATGAATGCTGTAATTAAAAAAAAAAAAAAAACAATTGCAGAACTTCATTTTTTTGCTATTTCAGCACACTTGGAATTTTTTTTACCACTTACCTTTACTTCATATGATAAAGTGGATAATGGAATTTAAAACTACAAGTTAAGGCCGCTTTACATGCTACGATTTATCTGACGATCTCATTAGCGATGTGACACGCCCAGATCGTTGTTACGATTTGCCGAGATCGCTCATAGGTCGTTTAGTAGCGGTAAAACGTAACAATCTCACAAGCGACGCAAAATGGTTCAGCGATATATTGCTTAACCAAGGCGGTCGTGTGGATGTTGTTCGTCGTTTGCAGGGTGTCAAACGTACCAATATGTCTGCTGCATTCCAAACGATGAACAATATTTTGAAACTGAACGACCTGTCAACGATCAACGATTTTCAACCTATTTGCGATAGTTAGGAGTCGCACGTAGGTGTCACACACAGCAACGTCACTAACGATGCCTGATATGCGTCACGGAATTTGTGACCCCGACGACATATCGTCAGATAAATCGCAGCGTGTAACGGGGCCTTTATCCTCCAAAACACAATCCCTCACTAGACTATATCAGCAAAAAAAAGAGTTATGGCTCTTGGAATAACATGAGGAAAAAATGTAAGCCAAAAAACAAAAAATTGCCCTGACCTTAAAGGGTTACAACAGCAAATGTAACAGGGAATTAAAAAAAGCAGTCGCCGATGTTATATTCATATTGGAATGTGTGTAATACTCGATATATTATTGAGCTGTTAATAACAGTAAGGTGGTTTAGAAGGATCAATGACACAGTGGATTAATAGATAAAAACTAATTTTATTAAATGTCTATTAAGAACAATATATAACCTTTTCCACCATAATAGCGTGTTGGTCTATCCAGCTAGGTATCTAATGCTAGTGTGCTAGTATAAGTGCATCTCAATAAATTAGAATATCATCAAAAAGTTAATTTATTTCAGTAATTCAATACAAAAAGGGAAACACATATATTATATAGAGTCATTACACACAGAGTGATCTATTTCTAGTGTTTATTTCTGTTAGTGTTGATGATTATGGCTTACAGCCAATGAAAACCCACAAGTCGTCATCTCAGAAAATAATTATATAAGACCAACTTAAAAAATAATTTTAAACTCAGAAATGTTGGCCTACTGAAAAGTATGTACAGTAAATACACTCAATATTTGGTCGGAGCTCCTTTTGCATGAATTACTGCAACTGACATGCCCGCACCGGGGCCTGGGGGTTACTCATTAGTGGGCCGCGGTGGCGATCCCGGATAGTTCGGAGGCACAACCAGTTACAACCTTCTGTGTCCCTTTCCTGGTCATCTTCCTGTGCTTACCTCTCCCCTGTGTCCCGTCACTGCACACAGAGCCCTGAGCCAGTGTCTGCGGGCCCTCTCGAGTGGATTGAAGCTCTATCCCTTTTCACTGGATGTGTGTGGATTTGGCTTTGGCATTTGAAGTAGCCTCTGCCTCCGGTTAGCTAGCTGAGTCTTGAAGTTCTCCACTAGTTGAGGAGCTGGTCTCCTACCGCGGCCAAATCCCTCTTCTCCGGCATGTTGTATGTGGAACGAGGTCACGAGAGTATGATCGCTCCCGTGGACTCTAGGACTTTTTCTGTCATGTGCCTGGGCCGAGCTGCAGCAGCTCCAGACCACAGGTCTTCTCTCATTCACTGCTCCTTCTGACTGCCCTAATTTCTACAGGTTAGTTACATAGTTACATAGTTACTTAGGTTGAAAAAAGACCTAGGTCCATCTAGTTCAACCTTCCTCCACCAGTTGTACATTTAGTCACTAAGTCATTTATAACCAACAATGTTTTGTGTACTGAGGAAATCATCCAGCCCTTTTTTAAAAGCTGTTATAGTATCTGCCATTACTACCTCTTGTGGTAGGGCATTCCACAGTCTGACCGCTCTAACTGTAAAGAACCCTTTCCTATTTAGGTGTCGGAATCGCTTTTCTTCCACTCGCAGTGAGTGCCCCCTGGTCCTTAGTATTGTTTTCGGAAGAAATAAGTTATGTGCCAGTCCTTTATATTGACCACACATGTATTTATACATATAAATGAGATCTCCTCTGAGACGTCTTTTTTCTAAGCTAAACATATTGTGAGGTAGCGTCGTCGGCTGCGCTGCAGAAGACACGGGATCCAGGCACCAAGGTTCACAGCACACGGTTTATTCCAAAGAAAAAGTCCACAATATTACATATGTGCCTTTCCGGCAGAGAACTCAGGGAGATGTGATCACCCCCTCACACCCGGCACACCTGCCCTTGTTCCTGAATCTATTTATCCCTCCCTTCAGCCTGTAGGGAAAACAGCATTAACCCTATAGTGGATTATCATGGAGTGAGCACAACCGGGGCGAGACATACCGGCCGTCATAGATAACCCCGGTCACAGTCTCACATACCCCCCCCCTCAGTTCAAGCGTGCGGGGTTGAACTCCTGCCATCAAACATGGGCCGCGGGACAAGGCATCGGCGTTGCCCTGCAACCTACCGGCCCGGTGTTCAACCGTAAACCGGAAGTTCTGCAGAGAAAGGAACCACCGGGTAACCCGGGCATTCCGTTCCTTGGCGGACCTCATCCAGACCAGTGGAGAGTGATCCGTCACCAAGCGAAACTGCCGTCCCAGCAGGTAATAGCGTAGGGACTCCAACGCCCACTTGATCGCCAGACACTCCTTCTCCACTACGCTATAATTCCGCTCGGGAGGGGTGAGCTTCCTACTTAAGAAGGTGACGGGGTGTTCCACCCCCTGAACCACCTGAGACAGCACTGCCCCCAGGCCGACCTCCGAGGCATCAGTCTGTACTATGAACTCTTTCCGGAAATCAGGGTTTACAAGAACGGGCTGTCCGCACAGGACCTCCTTCAGGGCCCGGAAAGAGTCCTCGGCCTGCGGAGTCCAGCGCACCATGACGGACTTCTTGCCTTTGAGAAGGTCCGTCAAGGGGGCTGATAGTCCCGCAAAATCTTTTACAAACCTCCTGTAGTACCCCACGATACCCAGGAAGGCCCTAACCTGCTTCATGGTCAGGGGTCTAGGCCACTTCTGGATCGCCTCCACTTTGTTAATTTGGGGCTTAATCACTCCTTGGCCTATTACGTAGCCCAAGTAGCGGGCTTCCGTGAGTCCCAACGCACATTTCTTGGGATTGGCTGTCAATCCGGCTGTTCGAAGCGCGTCCACCACCGCTTGTACCTGTTCCAAGTGGGTCTGCCAATCGGAGCTGTAAATAATGATGTCATCAAGGTACGCTGAAGCATACGCCTGGTGGGGTTCCAGCACTAAGTCCATCAACCTCTGGAACGTGGCCGGAGCGCCATGTAACCCAAAAGGCAAGACAACATAGTGGAAGAGACCCTCCGGCGTAACAAAAGCGGTTTTCTCCTTGGCGGACTCCGTTAGTGGCACCTGCCAGTACCCCTTGGTCAGGTCGAGCGTGGTAAAGTATCGCGCCTGTCCCAGCCTATCAATCAGCTCATCCACCCGGGGCATGGGGTAGAGATCAAACTTGGATATTTCGTTCAATCTCCTAAAGTCATTGCAGAACCTTAAGGAGCCATCGGGTTTTGGTATTAGGACAATCGGACTAGCCCATTCACTCCGGGATTTTTCGATGACCCCCAGGCGTAACATTGACTTTACTTCCTCTGATATGGCTTGTCGTCGAGCCTCCGGTACCCGGTATGACTTCAGGCGTACCTTCAGGTGGGGCTCGGTGACAATATCATGTCGTATCAGACTGGTCCTACCGGGCAGCTCGGAGAAGACATCGGGGTTCTGCTGAACCAACCGTCTGGCCTCTCGCCTCTGTGTCTTGGTGAGGGCTTCTCCAATCCTTACTTCCGGTTCGTCCCCTCCGGAGGTCGCTGGAGCCGGATGTGAACGACCCGAAGAGGAGGGAGGTGGGGAAAAAACAGCCATCAGGTTTTCCCGTTCCTGCCAAGGTTTTAATAGGTTGACATGGTATATTTGTTCAGGTTTCCGCCTACCGGGCTGCAATACTTTGTAGTTAACCACCCCGACTCTTTCCTTTATCTCGTAGGGGCCTTGCCACTGAGCCAGGAATTTACTCTCCGCCGTGGGAATCAATACCAACACCCGATCCCCGGGATTAAAGGTCCGCACGGTGGCTTGTCTATTGTAGCGGACGCTTTGCGCGGCCTGAGCCTCCTGTAAATGCTCCTTCACAATTGGCATGACCGCGCTTATGCGGTTCTGCATACCCAAAATGTGTTCAATCACACTTTTATGGGGGGTGGGCTCCTGCTCCCAGGTTTCTTTTGCCAGGTCCAACAATCCCCGGGGATGTCGCCCGTATAACAATTCAAAAGGCGAAAACCCCGTGGATGCCTGTGGCACCTCTCGTATGGCAAACATCAAATAGGGAAGCATCATATCCCAGTCTTTCCCGTCTTTGGAAATCACCCTTTTGAGCATGGTTTTCAGGGTTTTATTGAATCGTTCCACTAAACCATCCGTCTGAGGATGATACACAGACGTACGCAACTGCTTGATCTGGAGTAGCCGGCATAGCTCTTTGGTCACTTTAGACATGAATGGGGTCCCCTGATCCGTAAGGATCTCCTTGGGCAACCCCACCCGGCAGAACACAGCAAACAACTCCCGAGCTATAAGCTTGGCTGCAGTATGTCTGAGAGGTATCGCCTCTGGATACCGGGTGGCATAGTCAACGATCACTAGGATATGCTGGTGCCCTCGAGCAGACTTTACGAGGGGCCCCACCAGATCCATCCCTATCCGTTCAAAAGGGACTTCTATAATGGGTAACGGTACCAACGGACTGCGAAAGTGGGTCAGGGGTGCGGTAAGCTGACACTCCGGGCAGGTTTCGCAGAACCGTTTTACCTCCCCAAAGACCCCGGGCCAATAGAACCTTTTCAATATTCGCTCCTGCGTTTTCTTGACCCCTAGGTGACCACTCATCAGGTGTTTATGAGCCAAGTCGAGGACCCGCCGGCGATACGGCTGGGGCACCACCAACTGCTCTACCCCTACGCCCCGTATTTCATCTACCCGGTAGAGTAAATCCTGCTTAAGAGCGAAATGGGGGTATCTTACCTGGGCACCAGGCAGCTGTGCCACCCCGTCAACTACTGTCACCCGACTCCGGGCATGTATTAATGTAGGGTCCTGGAGTTGGGCTGTCCCAAACGTATCCGGGGACGCCTCCAACTCCGGGATGGGCTCGACCGTCTCAGCCTCTCCTGCCAATACCTCTAGGGGCGACCTATCAGGTTCACATCCTGTCCCTATCATGGGGACCCCTACGGCAGGCGTCCCGGATTCAGGATTGTAGGGCTCAGGTCTCGGACTGACCAATATCTGAGGGGACTTAGGAGGTCCCTTCCATAAAGTCCAAAAATAGGGCAGATCCCTTCCTAGGATCACATCATAGGGAAGAGTATTAATAAGTCCCACCTCATGTTGCACCTGACCGCAAGGTGCTGTGATGGTGACTATCCCCGTGGGATAGTCTCGGCGGTCCCCATGTATGCAAACCACCCCCACGGTACGTCCGGTGGCCTTTACTTTAGCCCTTAGGGTTGATCGCACAAGGGTCACTAAGCTTCCGGAATCCAACAAGCCTGTAACCGGACATCCATTCACCTGAATTTGGCACAAGTGGGGCTCAGTCTCTGGGTAGACCAGGTCAGCGGTACACACCACCTGAGCATACATTGAACCCCGCCGGGTAACCCCACAATCCATGGGCTCCGTGGTGAGTGGACACTGGGCTTCCATATGTCCCACCCGCTGGCACCGCCAACATCTAATAGGGAAGGACACCCCCTTGACGAGTTGTCGTTTAGGGTACATAGTTTTCCGGACCTCAGGGACGGAGGGTGCAGCTTCAGACGGGACGGTAGCGGACTCCCGCACCGGTGTCAGCGGTGGGTCCTTGGCCCTAGGCTTGGAGGGGCCGAACCGCCGGGCGGTACGCAAAGTCTCAGTGTCCCGTATCAAGTCCTGCGTAGCCACATGCCGCTCTACCAGGGACACTAATTGGTCCAGGGTACTCGGGTCACCCTGTCCGACCCACCGTTGAACGGTGACGGGTAAAGTGCGCACAAAACGATCCACTACTACCCTTTCCACCATTTGCGCCGGGCTCAGAGTGTCAGGCTGCAACCACTTTTTTACAAGATGTAACAAGTCATAGGCCTGGGAGCGTACGGGTTTGGCTTCCTCAAAGAACCACTGATTTACCCGCTGAGCCCGTACATAGGTATTCACCCCCAACCGAGCCAGTATTTCGGCTTTCAGGGTCACATAGTCAATGGCGTCCTCGGTACAGAGGTCCAGGTATGCTTTTTGGGGTTCCCCCGTCAGATAAGGTGACAATACCTCAGCCCACTGCGGGGTCGGCAGCTTTTCCCGCTCGGCCACCCGTTCAAACACCGCCAGGAACGCTTCCACATCATCACCCGGGGTCATCTTTTGCAACGCTTGTCTCACCGCTTTCCGGACGCTGCCGTCATCACCCGATCCCGGGGTTGTTGCTGCCGGTCCGGCACGGATCGACTTGGCCAGGAGAACCATCTGTTCTTGGTGCCTTTTTTCCTGCAATTGCAAGGCTTGCTGCTGACGTGCATTGGCCTGATCCATCTGTTCTTGGTGCACTTGCAAGGATTGCTGCTGACGTGCATTGGCCTGATCCATCTGTTCTTGGAATTTTTTTTCCTGCATTTGCAAGGATTGGAGCAGGTGTGCATTGGTCTGTTGCTGCTGTGCATTAGCCTGAGCCAAATGCTTTAGTATGTCCTCCATGGCGTCGCCGAGTTTGGGCTGTAGTATAGCCGCTCGAATCCAGGACATGTGCTACTGGGTCACCAGGATTGGATGCTACACCTCACCGGCTGTCATGCCCGCCGATTCTCCACCACATGTGAGGTAGCGTCGTCGGCTGCGCTGCAGAAGACACGGGATCCAGGCACCAAGGTTCACAGCACACGGTTTATTCCAAAGAAAAAGTCCACAATATTACATATGTGCCTTTCCGGCAGAGAACTCAGGGAGATGTGATCACCCCCTCACACCCGGCACACCTGCCCTTGTTCCTGAATCTATTTATCCCTCCCTTCAGCCTGTAGGGAAAACAGCATTAACCCTATAGTGGATTATCATGGAGTGAGCACAACCGGGGCGAGACATACCGGCCGTCATAGATAACCCCGGTCACAGTCTCACAATATCTAACTTTTTCAATCTGCCATCATATGGGAGGCCTTCCATTCCTTGTAATAGTCTAGTTGCCCGCCTTTGAACTGACTCTAACTTCTGAATGTCCTTTTTAAAATGTGGAGCCCAAAACTGGATCCCGTATTCCAGATGTGGCCTTACAAGTGATTTATAGATGGGTAACAATACGTTGGGATCACGGGATCTAATCTCTCTTTTTATACACCCTAGAATCTTGTTTGCTTTAGCAGCTGCTGCCTGACATTGAGTGCTGCTGCTCAGCTTATTTGTAATGAGAATACCCAAGTCCTTCTCCTGTTCTGTAGTCCCGAGTTTACTTCCATTTAATGTATACGCAGCTATAGGATTACTCCGTCCTAGGTGCATTACTTTACATTTATCAACATTAAATCTCATTTGCAAAGTATCTGCCCATTCTGACATCTTATCCAGATCTTTTTGTAATATTGTACTATCCAGGTCAGTTTTTAATATCCTACATAGTTTGGTGTCATCGGCAAAGACTGACACTGTACTATCAATCCCATCCACAAGGTCATTAATATAGAGAGTAAAAAGAATTGGTCCTAGCACAGATCCCTGCGGCACCCCACTGCTGACTATAGCCCATTTAGAGAATGTAGCATTTATGACTACTCTTTGTTTCCTATCTTTTAGCCAATTCCTTACCCAGTTGCATATTGTGTCCCCTAGTCCTTGCTTCTGGAGCTTTAGTATAAGGCTATTATGTGGTACAGTATCAAATGCCTTTGCAAAGTCCAAATAAATCACATCAGCTGCATTACCAATATCCAGGTTTGCACTTACCCCCTCATAGAACCCCAACAGGTTGGTTAGACACGACTTATCTTTCATGAATCCATGCTGTTTGTCAGTTATCATATTATTTTCTGCAATATATTTTTACATGTCATCCCTTAAAATGCCCTCAAAAACTTTGCATACTACTGATGTCAGGCTTACTGGACGGTAGTTGCCTGGATCTACCCTCTTACCTTTCTTAAATATCGGTACCACATCAGCAATCCTCCAATCCTGAGGCACCAACCCTGTTACAAGTGAGTCTAAAAAGATGAGATACAGCGGTCTGTCGATTACGGAGCTCAATTCCCTCAATATTCGTGGATGAATGCCATCTGGCCCTGGGGATTTGTCAATGTTTAATTTACTCAGACGTAGGCGTACTTCATCTTGTGTTAAATTAATTATATCAGGTGGTGGACTTTGATTTTTCACTTGTTGAATGATCCCTGGTACAGTCAGTTCCTTGGTGAATACAGATGAGAAATGCCTATTTAATATCTCAGTCTTTTGTTTGTCCTCTATAACTATCCTTTGTTTTACTTTTGGCATTAATGTATTTATAAAAGATTTTGGGATTTATTTTAATGTCATTGGCGATTTTTGTTTCAGTAGCTAGTTTTGCTTGTTGCTCCCATGAACTAGATCCCACCCACCAGCGGCCGACATTACCCTGGTCTGATGGTGTGTTGCTGAGTGAGAGGGTCTGTGTTTTGTGTATACCGGTTTGTGACCCCCTCCTTACCCTGGAATGGGATATTATACCTCTGGCTGAGATGCAGTACCTCTGTGGCAACAGAAGCTTCAGGGGCGCCACACATCAATGCGGAGTGGCATGGAGGTGATCAGCCTGTGGCACTGCTTTGTTATGGAAGCCCAGGTTTCTTTGATAGCAGCTTTCAGCCCATCTGCATTGTTGATTCTTGTGTCTCTCATCTTCCTCTTGACAATACCTCATACATTCTCTATGAGGTTTAGGTCAGGCGACAGTTGTAGCCCATTTCCTGGAAACGTCTGTGTGTGGTGCCTCTTGAAGCAATAGCACCAGCAGCAGTCCACGCTTTGTGAATCTCCCCAAAATTTTTGAATGGCGTTTTGTTAACAATCCTATCAAGGCTGCAGTTATCTTTGTTGCTTGTGCACCTTTTTCTACCACACTTTTTCCTATCACTGAACTTTCCATTAATAAGCTTTAAAAAAGCTTTGGTACAGGAGTCTGTGAAAATCCAGCTTCTTTAGCAATGACCTTTTGTGGCTTAGGCTAGTTTCACACTTGCGTTGAATGGCATCGGTTGCATTCCATTGTGTGACGGTTGCAACGGATGCGTTGCATATAGTGGCACAACGGATGCAACGGATCGTACAAAACAACGGAATGTGCTATTTTTTTTTCTTTACAGTTTTACCGGCAGCAGACTATTGTGAACGATCAGCTGATCACCCGGCTGCCGTGTGATCAGTTGATCACTCACAGCAGCCGGCCACCGGGTGATCAACTGATTGCTTACAGCAGCCGGCCGCCGGATGATCACCTGATTGTTGAGCCGCCGAGAATGTGTCGCGGGCGGGGAGGGCGCTGCGCTCACCACCCTCAGGTCCGGAGCTGCTGCGGCTGCTGCTCAGTGGCTCGAGCGGTGGGCCGGATCCGGGGACTCGAGTGTCGCTCCTCGCCCGTGAGTGAAAGGGGGTAGTTTGGGTTTGGGGAGTTGGTCTGAGACGCCACCCACGGTTTGTGGTGAGGTTGGGACACCACCGCTGCTCTGGACGGGGATCCCGGGAGCGATGACAGGGAGCAGTCGAGATGGTTCTCTCCCCTCCGTGGGTAGGGGGGTTGGTGGTCCTGGGGCCCGGAAAGGTGACGGGGGAGGCAGGGTTGGTGAGGTGCAGGGTCGCGGGGGCAGCGCGGTGCCGGACAGCACGGTGGTACTCACTCAGCCAATGATGGATACAGAGTCTCCGGTAAAACAAACGGCTGGATGGACGGGTCCCGCAGCCGGCTGCTGTGGTTGCCCCGGAAGGTTGGTGGTGGCTGTCTTTCCCTGCACCTGTTGTGTATCTTCGGTCCCGATGGCTTCCCACCGGTAACCCGCTCCCCAGCTTGGATATGTGCCGGAGGAGCCCCTTTTGCCCGCAGGCTCTGGCCCTGGGAATTCTAGCCTTGGCGGTAGCTGTATTTCCCTTTCTCGGTTTGGACGGTTGCCTTCAGTCGGGTCTTTGCTGCTAGGAAACCCTGGAGGTTCCGGTCGCTAACGGATTTGACCTCTTTAACGGCGACTCCAAGCCTGGTCGGGGTCCGCAGGCCCTGCCGGTTTGTCCTGGCTTCTCTCTGCTCCCCGGTTCGGTACCGGCGGGCCACCACCCGTCCCCGGTCCTATGGTTCTGCGTCGATCGGCCTCTCCTGCAGACGGCCACCACCGTCTGCCAACCTTGCTCTCAGTGTCCGGGCCACGTACCCGGACACGGTCAGTTTGCTCCTCACTTGCCACTTCACTCCTGCTCCTTCACTCTCCCTAACTGTTCTCTTCCACTGCTACCCTCTAACTCCACTTCCTTTCCCGCCTCCAGGACTGTGAACTCCTCGGTGGGTGGAGCCAACCACCTAGCTCCACCCCACCTGGTATGGACATCAGCCCCTGGAGGGAGGCAACAAGGATTTGTGTGTGACTGATGTGCCTATCTCGGGGTGTGGGGTGTGTTGTTGCAGTACATGTGATGACCTGGCTTGTCCAGGGCGCCACATTCCCCCTTGGTTAAATGCAGACCGTCCGCGGGCTGCCCGTCAATCACCGGTTTTATTTTTGTAAAACTGTAGAAAAAGGTATAAAACATTTAAACAAAGCATTTCTATGTATCTTCCCTTAACGGGAGGCACGGTACTTAAACGTTACTAACAGTGGTCATGTTTATTACAACATACGGCTTCCGCTCTCTCCCGCCCAAACAACCTGGCCCTGATGCTTCCCCTAAGAAGTGGGCAGCACCCCTTGACCCCAGTCCATCTCCAGGCTGCCCGAGCGGGTACGGTGTTTCGCACCCTACGGTCTTTTCAGGGGACCCACGTCCATGGGGAACCCCTGAGCCCCGGAGGATGGCCACCGGTGCAGGTGGTGGCCGGGCCCCAGCCTACTCTGCTGTGGGCCCTTCCTCCAATCTGCCTCTCCGGAGGCAGTAACGGATTTATGCCAAATATTTACATTTCCACTAGTTTGTGGTTGCCTTGCAAGTTCTCGGGCTTGTCCGTAAGTAGTTCCTTACGCACGGTGCAAAGGGTCCCTACGGGGACAACTTGCCGGCAACGGCCGATTCAATCACTGTTGACAATCTGGTGAACTTCTCGGTTGATTACTTTCATTCATTTACTTAACAACAGTACTGGTGGTCCCAACAGGGACAACTGTGCAACGGAGGGACCGCTGACTCACTGCTCGCTTTCTTGCTCCTCATCCAGCCCCGGGTGGAAAAACATGGGTACCAGCCCCTCCAGCGCATAACAGGCGCGGCGGGGAAGGGCCGCCCGATATCCATTGTTTCCGCTCCGTGCGATGTAGGTGGCCTCCATGTCGTGCAAGCCAGCGACTCCCTCTTTTTCTGAGAGAGGTTCCGTGTCCGGCCCGGAGTCACTATCATCTGTTTCTGCGCCAGGCGGGTTGCCGCCAGCTGCCACAGTCTCCGGGAACGCCACTCTTTCGGCTACCGCTACGAAGGGGCGCAAGCCAGACGGACCAGCAGCGGCGGGGCGCGCGGGCAGGGAAGACGGAGGCGGTATGGGGCCAGGGGTAGACCGGGTCCCTCAGCCGCAGCGGCCAGTCTCTCAGGGACACAGGGGCGTGGGTCACTCACCAGCTCCTCCATCATGGCCTCCATCCCGTACACCCAGGCGACCGCAGCTAGCTCCTCCACCTCCGCGGTCCACTGCTCCATCAGAAGACATATCTGATTCCGGTAGCGCCGGCAGATCCCCGCCGTTCGGGCCCTGAGCCATGCCGCTGTTCCGGGCACCGGCTCCGTGATCTCTGCGTGGCTGGACGGGGCGGACATGTTGGTAACGGTACTTTCCAGGAACCAAATATAAGGACGCAGAGTCCTGGCGTCCCTGCTTTTATAGCCGCAGCTTACATGCGGTCGGACGCCATCCGCCCCCCTTGGTCTTTTTTCAGCACCTCCTCTTCAGGGGCGGAGCTTTGGCTTCCACGCCTCCACCGCTCGAGAAGACGCTCGAGCGGGAAGATCTTCGCGCCCAAGATGGCGGCTTCTGAATTTTTCGGCCGGACACCACTGGCGGGACACAAGGCGCACTTCTGCCAGCCGGCAGAACGGTAAGATCCTGTTCGTGACGCCAAGTTGTCGCGGGCGGGGAGGGCGCTGCGCTCACCATGCTCGGGTCCGGCGCGGCTGCTGCTCGGTGGCTCGAGCGGTGGGCCGGATCCGGGGACTCGAGCGGCGCTCCTCACCCGTGAGTGAAAGGGGGTAGTTTGGGGAGTTAGTCCGTGACGCCACCCACGGTTTGTGGTGAGGTTGGGACACCACCGTTGCTCTGGACGGGGATCCTGGGAGCGATGACAGGGAGCAGTCGAGATGGTTCTCTCCCCTCCGTGGGTAGGGGGGTTGGTGGTCCTGGGGCCCGGCAAGGTGACGGGGGAGGCAGGGTTGGTGAGGTGCAGGGTCGCGGGGGCAGCGCGGTGCCGGACGGCACGGTGGTACTCACTCAGCCAATGATGGATACAGAGTCTCCGGTAAAACAAACGGCTGGATGGACGGGTCCCGCAGCCGGCTGCTGTGGTTGCCCCGGAAGGTTGGTGGTGGCTGCCTTTCCCTGCACCTGTTGTGTATCTTCGGTCCCGATGGCTTCCCACCGGTAACCCGCTCCCCAGCTTGGATATGTGCCGGAGGAGCCCCTTTTGCCCGCAGGCTCTGGCCCTGGGAATTCTAGCCTTGGCGGTAGCTGTATTTCCCTTTCTCGGTTTGGACGGTTGCCTTCAGTCGGGTCTTTGCTGCTAGGAAACCCTGGAGATTCCGGTCGCTAACGGATTTGACCTCTTTAACAGCGACTCCAAGCCTGGTCGGGGTCCGCAGGCCCTGCCGGTTTGTCCTGGCTTCTCTCCGCTCCCCGGTTCGGTACCGGCGGGCCACCACCCATCCCCGGTCCTATGGTTCTGCGTCGATCGGCCTCTCCTGCAGACGGCCACCACTGTCTGCCAACCTTGCTCTCGGTGTCCGGGCCACGTACCCGGACACGGTCAGTTTGCTCCTCACTTGCCACTTCACTCCTGCTCCTTCACTCTCCCTAACTGTTCTCTTCCACTGCTACCCTCTAACTCCACTTCCTTTCCCGCCTCCAGGACTGTGAACTCCTCGGTGGGTGGAGCCAACCACCTGGCTCCACCCCACCTGGTATGGACATCAGCCCCTGGAGGGAGGCAACAAGGATTTGTGTGTGACTGATGTGCCTATCTCGGGGTGTGGGGTGTGTTGTTGCAGTACATGTGATGACCTGGCTTGTCCAGGGCGCCACATTCCCCCTTGGTTAAATGCAGACCGTCCGCGGGCTGCCCGTCAATCACCGGTTTTATTTTTGTAAAACTGTAGAAAAAGGTATAAAACATTTAAACAAAGCATTTCTATGTATCTTCCCTTAACGGGAGGCACGGTACTTAAACGTTACTAACAGTAGTCATGTTTATTACAACATACGGCTTCCGCTCTCTCCCGCCCAAACAACCTGGCCCTGATGCTTCCCCTAAGAAGTGGGCAGCACCCCTTGACCCCAGTCCATCTCCAGGCTGCCCGAGCGGGTACGGTGTTTCGCACCCTACGGTCTTTTCAGGGGACCCACATCCATGGGGAACCCCTGAGCCCCGGAGGATGGCCACCGGTCCAGGTGGTGGCCGGGCCCCAGCCTACTCTGCTGCGGGCCCTTCCTCCAATCTGCCTCTCCGGAGGCGGTAACGGATTTATGCCAAATATTTACATTTCCACTAGTTTGTGGTTGCCCTGCAAGTTCTCGGGCTTGTCCGTAAGTAGTTCCTTACGCACGGTGCAAAGGGTCCCTACGGGGACAACTTGCCGGCAACGGCCGGTTCAATCACTGTTGACAATCTGGTGAACTTCTCGGTTGATTACTTTCATTCATTTACTTAACAACAGTACTGGTGGTCCCAACAGGGACAACTGTGCAACGGAGGGACCGCTGACTCACTGCTCGCTTTCTTGCTCCTCATCCGGCCCCGGATGGAAAAACATGGGTACCAGCCCCTCCAGCGCATAACAGGCGCGGCGGGGAAGGGCCGCCCGATATCCATTGTTTCCACTCCGTGCGATGTAGGTGGCCTCCATGTCGTGCAAGCCAGCGACTCCCTCTTTTTCTGAGAGAGGTTCCGTGTCCGGCCCGGAGTCACTATCATCTGTTTCTGTGCCAGGCGGGTTGCCGCCAGCTGCCACAGTCTCCGGGATCGCCACTCTTTCGGCTACTGCTACGAAGGGGCGCAAGCCAGATGGACCAGCAGCGGCGGGGCGCGCGGGCAGGGAAGACGGAGGCGGTATGGGGGCCAGGGGTAGACCGGGTCCCTCAGCCGCAGCGGCCAGTCCCTCAGGGACACAGGGGCGTGGGTCACTCACCAGCTCCTCCATCATGGCCTCCTTCCCGTACACCCAGGCGACCGCAGCTAGCTCCTCCACCTCCGCGGTCCACTGCTCCATCAGAAGACATATCTGATTCCGGTAGCGCCGGCAGATCCCCGCCGTTCGGGCCCTGAGCCATGCCGCTGTTCCGGGCACCGGCTCCGTGATCTCTGCGTGGCTGGACGGGGCGGACATGTTGGTAACGGTACTTTCCAGGAACCAAATATAAGGACGCAGAGTCCTGGCGTCCCTGCTTTTATAGCCGCAGCTTACATGCGGTCGGACGCCATCCGCCCCCCTTGGTCTTTTTTCAGCACCTCCTCTTCAGGGGCGGAGCTTTGGCTTTCACGCCTCCACCGCTCGAGAAGACGCTCGAGCGGGAAGATCTTCGCGCCCAAGATGGCGGCTTCTGAATTTTTCGGCCGGACACCACTGGCGGGACACAAGGCGCACTTCTGCCAGCCGGCAGAACGGTAAGATCCTGTTCGTGACGCCAAGTGTTCGCGGGCGGGGAGGGCGCTGCGCTCACCATGCTCGGGTCCGGCGCGGCTGCTGCTCGGTGGCTCGAGCGGTGGGCCGGATCCGGGGACTCGAGCGGCGCTCCTCGCCCGTGAGTGAAAAGGGGTAGTTTGGGGAGTTAGTCCGTGACGCCACCCACGGTTTGTGGTGAGGTTGGGACACCACCGCTGCTCTGGACGGGGATCCCGGGAGCGATGACAGGGAGCAGTCGAGATGGTTCTCTCCCCTCCATGGGTAGGGGGGTTGGTGGTCCTGGGGCCTGGAAAAATGACGGGGGAGGCAGGTTTGGTGAGGTGCAGGGTCGCGGGGGCAGCGCGGTGCCGGACGGCACGGTGGTACTCACTCAGCCAATGATGGATACAGAGTCTCCGGTAAAACAAACGGCTGGATGGACGGGTCCCGCAGCCGGCTGCTGTGGTTGCCCCGGAAGGTTGGTGGTGGCTGCCTTTCCCTGCACCTGTTGTGTATCTTCGGTCCCGATGGCTTCCCACCGGTAACCCGCTCCCCAGCTTGGATATGTGCCGGAGGAGCCCCTTTTGCCCGCAGGCTCTGGCCCTGGGAATTCTAGCCTTGGCGGTAGCTGTATTTCCCTTTCTCGGTTTGGACGGTTGCCTTCAGTCGGGTCTTTGCTGTTAGGAAACCCCGGAGGTTCCAGTCGCTAACGGATTTGACCTGTTTAACGGCGACCAAGCCTGGTCGGGGTCCGCAGGCCCTGCCGGTTTGTGCTGGCTTCTCTTCACTCCCCGGTTCGGTACCGGCAGGCCACCACCCATCCCCGGTCCTACAGTTCCGCGTCGATCGGCCTCTCCTGCAGACGGCCACCACCGTCTGCCAACCTTGCTCTCGGTGCCCGGGCCACGTACCCGGACACGGTCAGTTTGCTCCTCACTTGCCACTTCACTCCTGCTCCTTCACTCTCCCTAACTGCTCTCTTCCACTGCTACCCTCTAACTCCACTTCCTTTCCCGCCTCCAGGACTGTGAACTCCTCGATGGGTGGAGCCAACTGCCTGGCTCCACCCCACCTGGTATGGACATCAGCCCCTGGAGGGAGGCAACAAGGATTTGTGTGTGACTGATGTGCCTATCTCGGGGTGTGGGGTGTGTTGTTGCAGTACCTGTGATGACCTGGATTGTCCAGGGCGCCACAAATGTGTGCGGGGGGCGGAGTGCGGGGTGGGTGGAGCCGAGCGGGGCCATGGCGCTGAGGACGTCATTGCCGGGGACTGCATGGCTGGGAACAGGTGAGCGTGTGTGTGTGCGTCTGGGTGTGTGCTTGTGTACATGCGGAGTGGAGTGCGGGAGGGGGCGGAGACAAGTGGGGAAGTGTCGGGCTCCCTGCACATGTAGCCAGGGTAAATATCGGGTAACTAAGCAAAGCACTTTGCTTGGTTACCCGATATTTACCTAGGTTACCAGCGTACACTGTTTAGAGCTGGCTCTTTGCACACGTAGCCAGGGTAAATATCGGGTAACTAAGCAAAGCGCTTTGCTTTGTAAGCCGATGGGTACCCTTGTTACGTGTGCAGGGAGCCAGAGAGCATGCGCTGCGAAATCCTAAGGATTCCGCTACTCAAAAAATGTTACATGCTGCGTTCCTTACGCCCAGTGGAAGCATCGCAGCGTCGGCCAGCGGAAGCAACGCAGGTCCATCAGTCGCAATCCGTCGTCCATACAAGACTATGGGAAGCAGCGGAATCCGTTAACGGATTCCGCTGTTTTCCAAAACGGCGGATTGCGACTGAAGGAAAAAAACACAAGTGTGAAAGTAGCCTAAAATTCCTCATGGAGTATGTCAATGACTGCCTTCTGGACATTTGTCAAGTCAGCAGTCTTCCATGTGATTGTGTAGCCTACTGAACCAGACTAAGAGAGCATTTTAAACACTTAGGAAGCCTTTGCAGGTATTTTGTGGTAATTTATCTACTTTTCTGAGATAATGATTTTTGGGTTTTCATTTGCTGTAAGTAGAGTTGATCGAGTACCTAACTAATCGCACTCGCAACAGTCATAACGATGTGGCAACTGGGGGAGGGGTTCACACATTCATGGTTTTCATACTTTAGCATTATCAGAGCGCAAACTGTCTTTTTTTGTATCTTATGTCATGTTCAGTTATGCGCCTGTTCAGACGTCAGGTCGATGAGGCTGAGTGCAGGCAGTCTTTTTTGTCTATAGACCCCTAGGTGGGCATGTCCCAACCGCCTGGTCCTGCCCACTGGTGTGTCTATCTTTCCCTAAGGGGGGGTGAATAGGGTTTCAGGTCGGCTGTGTGTTACCTGGTGAGGGAAAGGTGTTATGCGGGGGCCTACCTGTGACTACCTGGCCCTGCCAGGGCGTCACACTCTCCCTTGGTTTAACACAGACTGTCCGCTGGCTGTCCGACCACCACCTTTTATTAACAGGAACTGGAAAATGAAAAAGATAAAAACACATTACAATTATATTTACATCGAAGTATATGTAGGTTTCTTCCCTTATGGGAGGCCCTTTTCTTAGACGTTGCATATATATATATATAAATATATAACCGGGACGGACCAGGTCCTTCTCACCTCACCCACCCAAAACAACCTAACCCTGATGCCACCTCTACAACACAGGTTGGCACCCCTTGCCCAAGTCCAGGGTAGGTCCGGGTGTAGCCCGTACGGGCCGGGTAAAAAGTCCCTTACCCGGCAGTCCTTTTACAAGGGGCCAAGGTCCAGGGGACCCCTGACCCGGAGGATGGTCACCGGTTTTGCTGGTGACCGGGCATCGGCCGACTCTACCACAGGCCCTTCCTCCAATCAGCCTCTCCAGAGACTGCGGCAGGTGAGAAGGATGGTCGAGTAAAACTTGAACTCCGCTGCCGGAACAGCTTCCTCTGGCAACTGTCCCTCAGACCACCACAGGGCAGCACGGGTCCCCAATGCCACCATCATTCACGGGTGGCACTGTCCATAAAGACCCCGTCTCCACTGCCTGCAGTGCGGGTACGATTGCTCCTCCGGACCGGGCTCCATTAACGGTAACTGTCCTCACTCCAACACAACTTCTTGTCATTCTCCAACAGGGGCTCCGACCCCTGATGGCGCCCTCTGAAGCTCCGACCGCAGCAGCGTTCAACAAGTCAGACAAAATCCTCCCTTCCTTCCACCCTGTATTTCGGATGGCATCTCCCGGGAACTTGGAGACGTTCAACAATGGTAGAGGACTGTATAACGGGAGTGAGTCCTTAAGCTTAAACTTTTAACTGTTAACTTCGAGCTTTGGGGGTAGACTTACGGGTTCCGCTACCACTGCTGCATAGGGCCATGCGGCTCCATCAGCTGTCTGGAAACAGGGCTCCCTAGCCTGGTGCAGTACATCCCAGGACTATGGACTTCCAACGGGAATGGCGGGGGGACGACACAGTTTCTTCCAGGAGCTGCGCCACACAAGGTTCACCGGTTACATTGGTAGCGAGTTCTGGCTCCAGGCAGATCAGCGCGGGCGGGGGAGTCTGTGTGGCTTTATCCTGACACGACACAGCCGAGGTGGCTCGCCTTTCATGGGCCCACACCACAGCAACCATCCTCCGGACCTCCGCCTTTCAGTCGAGTACCTGCTGTAACGATTGGGCTCTTACCCGGACACAGAATCTTGCCAACTCCTGCTCCAGCCAGGCGGTGGTCCCTGCAGGCAACCGATCCGAGTCCCGCTCCTCCGCATCAAAGGCCACTGCGCCTCTACCCCGTCTTAGCCCCGCCACTCCAGTGGCGGGTATCGCTCCACCAGCTTCATTTGGTGCCGACATTTCTCCGCTTCTCCCTCTCGGTCATTTGCAGGCACTCTTTTTCTGCCGGTCAGTTTCGTTTTTCGCTTTTCGGTCGTGTTCCCAGGAGTCGGGGCTTCGTCTTCGAGCGCTTTCTCGGGGAAGAAGACGCTGGGCTGTACTTTTTCGCACCAAAAGATGGCGGCAAAATGGCGATTTTGGAAAATTTTTCAACAGATCACCGCTGACTGTCCAATTTAAGGCGCACTTCCACCAGGTAGGTGAATGGGTAAGTATCCTGTTCATGACGCCAGGTTTCGGGGTGTGCCGCCCCCGTGCCAGCAGCCAATGCTGCTCAGATCCAGCCCTGCGGTGGGTGGCTCGAGGGTCGCCGGACCCTGGGGTCTCGCGGACACCCTGAATAAAAAGGGGGGAACGTAGATGTACGGGCTAGGCCGTATTAGGTTCGTGACGCCACCCATGGTGTGTGGTGAAGTGGGACACCACCGCTGCTGTTGTGGGGCGCCTGGGGGGATGTAGTGGCAGCCGGATGTTAACCCCACCGTGGGTAGGGATGGTTGCCCCGGGGCCTAGTGTCTCTGTGCTGGGTGCAGGAATGGCTGGTATGCCCGGACATGCAGGGAGTTAGTTGGTTACTCACAGTATGAAGAATCACACGAGTCTTTTAGTAAACCAAAGGTGATGGTGGTCGTCCGCCATGGCCGGTTGCATTCAGGTCCCCCAACCAGGCTGATGGTCTCTATCCTCTTCCTCTGCACTGACTGTGTAAGAATGGTGGACTTCCCAGTCTTGAACTCAGGAATTCACTCCTGGCTGGATGTGGCCTGAGGAGCTGTGCCCGCAGACGCTGGCCCTATGGGCCCTGGCGGTGACCTCTTATCCCTATCGTTGGGTTGTTGTCTTCTATGAGGGACTTTGGGTGGGACAGGACCTATAATCCTGGCCTCAATCGGTTAACTAGCTAGGCCGTTGGTTCCGGTCCTGGCTTCAGGGTCCGAGTACCCCCTTGTGTGCTACGGTTTCCGGGTCGGTTCCCTGTGTCTGTATCGGCGGGCTACAACCCTGTCACAGTCCACCTCGGTTCTGCCGAGCCGTCTTTCCGTCTCCTGCTGACGGAGACCACCGTCAGCCACCTAGCCAAGGCACCAGGGCTCCAATCCTGGTACCGTTCAACTTGAACCTCCTCTGCTGGAGCTACACCTAGCTCCATCCCATACTCCTCTCAACTTGAACTACAGCACAAAACTATTTCTTTTCCCGCCCCGGGCTGTCTAGACCCCTAGGTGGGCATGTCCCAACCGCCTGGTCCCGCCCACTGGTGTGTCTATCTTTCCCTAAGGGGGTCGGTGACTAGGGTTTCAGTTCAGCTGTGTGTTACCTGGTGAGGGAAAGGTGTTATGCGGGGGCTTACCTGTGACTACCTGGCCCTGCCAGGGCGTCACATAAGAATATATGGTCCTTTTGTAGTCCAAGAGTTCATCAAAAAGCACAGTTCCACCTGCTTTGGAGGTCGAAATGGACCACTTAGCAATTGTTTGCATCAATGATCTATCCGCCCCTGCGAAGGAGACCTGAGAAGCAAATATTACAACCTAAAGTAACGTCAAACATGTGGCACAGATGCAGGAGAGGATTGCAGAAGTGATATGTATTGTTCAGTAAAGCTTTCTCCAGCAACAGGAGGCCCAGGTGAGAGTCTGCAATCAGTTGGCATGGATAAGACAATTCAGCTCTGTAGACTGTGTGTTAGGCCGGTGTCACACTTGAGAGTGCCTCGCGTGTATCTCGCGTTGCATCACCCGCCATGGACTCACACTCTCCTCACAGGAGCAGGTCTGTTGCATACATCTCTATGCAACCGACCTGCTCCTGTGAGGAGAGTGCGTCCGTGCCAGGTGATGCAACGCGAGACTCGCAAGTGTGACAGCGGCCTTAGTGCTAATTCTCACGGTGGAGAGCAATTTTCTGGCCAATGGCAGAGGCCGTACAAATTGGTAGGAAAACTTGGGAAAGTCAACTATAAGGTTCACCAGCCAGTAAGACGAAAGCCTTATCAAACATACCATGTAAACCTGATCAAGTGATGGTGAGACAGCAAACTGGTTGAAATCCAGTGTTTGGTGGGCCATCCTGAAGCCAACATCGAGGGTGTCACGGTGGCAGAGACACGGTCACCGGCCCAGAAGCAGCAAAAGCGACAACTATTTTTTGATTTGCTGGGATGTACACAGATCATGGAACACGAGATTCTTATGGAACCTCAGGTGTGGGTGAACTTGAAGCTGTATCAAATCGACGAGGCCCATCGATAGCTGATCCTAGAGAAGGTGAAGCAAATGTTGAGCCTGGGAGTTAAGGAGTATAAAGGGTGCTTAAAGGGTGCTTTACACGCTGTGACATCGCTACCGATATATCGTCGGGGTCACGACGTTAGTGACACACATCCGGCGCCGGTAGCGACATCGCAGCGTGTGACAGCAAGGAGCGACGATCAACGATTGAAAAATCGTTCAAAAATGGTGATCGTTGACACGTCGCTCCTTTCCTTAATATCGCTGCTGCCACAGGTACGATGTTGTTCGTCGCTCCTGCGGCACCACACATCGCTGTGTGTGACACCGCAGGAGCGACGAACATCTCCTTACCTGCGTCCACCGGCAATGCGGAAGGAAAGAGGTGAGCAGGATGTTACGTCCCACTCATCTCCGCCCCTCCGCTTCTATTGGCCGGCCACTTAGTGACGCCGCAGTGACGTTGCTATGATGCCGAACACACCTCCCCCTTGAGGGAGGTATTGTTAAGCGGTCACAGCGACGTCACTGACAAGGTATGTGCATGTGACGCTGCCGTAGCGATAATGTTCGCTACGGCAGCGAGTACCAAATGTCGCACGAGCGACAGGGGGGCGGGTTCTATCGCGCTTGACATCGCTTGCAATTGCTAGCGATGTCGAAGCGTGTAAAGCACCCTTAAGAGTGACTAGTCCAGCCCCATTGTCTTGGTGCCGAAACTCAATAGCGATTGGAGATTCTACAATGAATATTGGAGGTTGAGTTTCCAGATTTGGTGTTTATCCAGTGCCTTGTGTCAAACTAATGGAGAGATTAGGGCCGGCACGCTATATTACCACCCTTGACCTAATGTAAAGGAATTGGCAAACTCCACTGTCCAAAGAAGATAAAGAGAACACAACCTTCTCTACACTTGATGACTGCTTTTAGTATAAAAGGATGCCGTTCGGGTTACAAAGAGCTCCAGCCACCTTCCAAAGGGCCATGAACTGGATCCTAGCTCCCCCAAGAAGTACACTGCAACATACCTAGACGATATCATGTTTTTCAGCCCGGTGGGGGAAAGTCATCTAAGAAAAGATGCAGGTGGTGTTTGATGCTCTAAGGAAGGCAAAGTTTTCTATAAACCCGAAGAAGTTTTCCATTGGGAAGGAGGAGTCCAAATACATAGGCTATGTAGTGAGTAGGGGCGAAATCAAGCCCCAAATAAACAAAGTAGATGCCATCCAGAAATGGCCGAAACCACTGTCAAAGAAGGAAGTCAGGGTATTTCTTGGGATTGTGGAATACTACAGACTGTTCATCTCAAACTTCCCCGTGATTGCCGCACCCCTGACCGACCTCCTTAAAGGTACGAAGTCGGCTATGGCCAAGTGGACTGCAGAAGTGGAGACAGCTTTTCAAGAATTAAATCTAGTCCTCTGTGCAGTTGGTCTTGGTTCCATCCAACTTCAAGAAGAAATTGATGGTCAAGATGGATGACTCACAGGTCAGACTAGGGGCTGTTTTGTCTCAGGAGGTAAGTGGAGAACACCTGTGGAAACTGTTGGCCAGTGAAAAAAACTATTCCAACATGGAGGACTGCTTGGCAATTAAGTGGGCAGTTGACATATTGAGATACTACCTTTTAGACCGACAGTTTTGATTATTTTTTAGACCATGCCCCACTGGTGCTCGAGGGAGAAGAAAGGGAAGAATGCCTGATTCATCAGATCATTTTTAGTGCTGCAATATTTTAACGTCCATGTTCAACACAGGTCAGAGAAGTTGCATAGCAATGTGAATGCTTTGGGCAGAAGGGGATAGATATGTAAGACGATCACTGGGATAGTTCAGAAATGCAGATATATGTATCATCGAGGTTGTTTGCCGCAGTGATGTAAGCCCACAGGCAGGCTGCAGCATGTTAAATGCTGAGAAGGTTAATAGGGCATGACAGGACCAAATTTATCAGCAGTCAAAGAGATTGATGGGAATGACTGCTTACATGTCCCCACCCTGAGATGTGGTACTGGTTGTACAAATGGAGACCTGTAATCTCAAACTGTGTGTGTGGAGGTGTGCAAACCTCCAGCAGTGGGACTCTTGCTGAAGAGTAAAAGTTTAACCTGAGTGGGCGACTCTTGTAGTAGTATATAGACTGATTAGGTTTCCTTTTGTTACCTTGTGCTGCGAAAAGGCTTTAAAGGGAACCTGTCAGCAGAATTTTCGCAATTAAACTAAAAGAATCCCCTTCTGCAGCTCCTGGGCTGCATTCTAGAAAGGTTCATCTTCCTACTGGGCCCCCTTTCATACCTAAATAAACACTTTATAAAATCTTACCTTTTGGTATGCTAATGTGATTTTATGGCCATGAGGGCGGGCTCTATTGCGTCCATTATTCGCCCTCCTGCCGCTGTTCGCCATCCCCAATTGCTCATTTACATACATGAGGACGCCGCCCTCATGTAACGCAGTGCTCCCGAAGTCTCGCGCATGCTCAGTGGCACTATCGTGGGACTGAGCACTGTGGAGAGTTTATAAAGTGTTTATTTAGGTCTCAAAGGGGGCCAAGTAGGAAGTGTGTCGCCCTGGGCAAGCCAGGGGACACAGATAACACCACTACACCCCACACTCCAGGTAGGCACACCTGCTAACCAGAAATCCTTGTTGCCTCCCTCCAGGAGTCTGTGATGCACACCAGGGGGTGGGCCAGGCGGTTGGCTCCGCCCACCAAGGAGCTCACAACTCTGGAGGCAGGAAGTTACCAGGCAGAACTGTCAGGGACATGAAGGAGTGAACAGCAGATTAGCCCAGGCAGGGCTTGAGTGAACAGCAGAGTAGCCCAGGCAGGGGCTAGAGTAAACAACAAGAAGTGGAAGTGAAGGAAAGGAAAGTGGAACAGGAGGAAAGCAAGAAGTGGTGACAGAGCCTGAGAGCCCAGCTGTGTGTAGGGCTAGAACAGCAAGGTCAGCGACGGCGGTGACTGTCCGGAGTGGGACAGTTCGGAAGTTCCTGGAAGGACCCCGTTGGCTGTGTGCCCGGTGGTCTGGAGCAGTGTTCCGAAGGACAGTCAGCACCAGGGCAGGGGCCTCTCGGACCCCGGCAAGGCTAGGAGTCGCCCAATTTGCCGAATCCGTCAGTGACGGGGACGCAGATCCCCCAACAACAAAGTCCCGATTGACGGCAACAGCCCGACCATTAACGGGGAGACACCGCCACCGCCAAGGCACCAGTTTCCCCAGGGCCAGCGCCTGCGGGCAAAGTGTAGAGCTCCTCCGGCCCAGATTGCAGTCGGGGAGCGGGTAACCGGAGGGAATCCACCGATACCACCAGACCACACAGGTGCAAGGAAGAGAGAAGTCACCGTCACCTACCGGGAGTGCAGGTGCAGCCGTCTGTGGGACCGTCCTACCAGCCGTTGGTTTACCGTACAAACTGTGTCCGTGTCAGGCTGAGTGAGTACCATAGTGCCGCAAGGCACAGCGCTGCCCCCGCGTCCCTGCGCCCTCCAGGCCCTACACCTTGCATCTCTTCACCGGGCCCCGGGATCACCAACCCCTACCCACGGAGGGGCAACACAACACCTGGCTGCTCCCATCACCATCCCCGGGACCCCCACACTGAGCAGCGGTGGTGCCATCACCACAACCGTGGGTGGCGTCACGAACTATAATCCCAACAAACACCCCCTTTTCACTCACGGGCGAGGAGTGTCGCTCGAGACACCCCGGGATCCGGCCCGCAGCTCGAGCCACCAGGAGCAACTGCCGGACCCGAGCAGAAGGGGTGAGCGCGGTGTGCTGACACCCTCCTCCCCGCCCGCGACAGAAGATGAACCTTTCTAGAATGCAGCCCAGGAGCTGCAGAAGGGGATTCTTTTAGTTTAATTGAGAAATTTCTGCTGACAGGTTCCCTTTAAGTTTGTCCTATTGACTGGCTTGTGAGAACTGAATAAACCAGCTGGACATTTAAACTAAAACAGTTCTTGCATCTACTTGAACAAGCAGCCGAGCGAGTCACATCTACAAAAAAGGTTACAAACCCTGAACCCTACAATATTTTCTATGCACAGATATATTTATCCAGTAAACAATGGTGTTTGTTAGAATGGGCTATATTTTTTATACTTCCTCTGCTTGTGATTTTCCGTAACTTTCTTCCCCTTTTCGTATAACTGTATTTAGTAAAAGGGGAGATTTTTCTTTTTGAATAAGACCATTTGTACTTTTGTTGAAACATTCAATAGGCAATTGTATGTATTTGGCAATAGAACAGTTTGTTTTCTAAATTCCTATACTGTAACTTACTTGATGTAAAACTTTTCCTTATATGTGAGCATAGTTTACATGCTACTTTATTGTAGATGACCAATAACTTCACTAATATTACTGTCACGGTGTTTTACAAGGCAACAACTAAGCTAAGGCTATGTGCGCACGTTGCGTCGGAGTACCTGCAGTTTATTCTGCACGTTTTCCTTCCCTTGGTTTTTGACCAAATGGCTTTTGACAATTTTTTAGCGCTAAAAACGCATGCGTTTTTACCGCGTTTTTAGTGCGTTTTTAGCGCTTTTTACCTGCGTTTTCACCTGCGTTTCTGCAGATGCGTTTTTGAGATCAAGACACTGAGAAATAAAGTTGAATTAGTCAAAAATAATGAAAAAAGAGAAAAAAAGTATAAAATTAACTTTTAATAAAATTATATGGGAAATTATCATTTTTAATGTAATAATAGTGGTTATGCACATTTTAACAGAAAAATAGCTAAAGTTTATTAATTTTTTACATTTAAATTTTCGGTTATTGTGTGTGTGTAAAGGAACATTAGAACCCATTAATTTTTGCCCAGAAAAGCATGTGTTTTTGGAACCAAAAACGCAGTTGAAAAGCAGGTAAAAAGCATGAAAAACGCAGGAATTGTGATTTTGGTTGCTTTTTGCCATTTCTCATTGACTCCAATGTTAAGGAAACGCTGCAGAAATGGCAAAAACAACTGACATGCTGCTTCTTTTTCAGCATGGTTTTTGACCACAAATATGCAAATTAAACGCTGCAGAAAAAAAAGCAAAGTGCAGACAGGATTTCTGCTTTTCCCATAGACTTTGCTGGAAATCAAAAACACATGCGTTTTGGCACAAAAACGCTGCTGCCAAAAACGCTGCAGAAACGCGGTAAAAAACGCAACGTGCGAACATAGCCTAAGGCTATTACTCTTGCAAATAAAAAGACAAGATGTTTTCTAATGGTTTCCATCCATGCATAAAAAAATGACTAAAAAAAATATAAAGTTGTCATTAAAGAAACGAACCATACTACAAGTGAGCTTTATTTGCATTCAATCAAGGGTTACATCACACCAACAGTAGCACAACTTTGTCTTTACTGGTAAAAACTACCATAACTTAAAATGGAAACCTAATTATATCTATTTGGGATTTTAAATAACAGAAGGCCTTAACGGGTTGACAACGTATTACTGGGAAGGGCTGGTGAGGACCCAGTGGTCATGACGCACATTGGCACAAATGACAAAGTTAGAAGATTTTTAGAAATTGTATCAGGGAATTATGCTGTAAGCTGAAGGCAAGGAGCTCGAAGGTGGTGTTTTCTGAAATACTGCCTGTAACACACGCCACGCCAGAGAGGCACCGGAAGATTAGGGTGGTAAATAAGTGGCTCAGGAATTGGTGATAGAAGGGGAGTTTTTGGTCCCTGGAGAACTGCGCTGACTTATCTGTTGGTTACAAGGTCTACGCTAGGGATGGGCTGCACCTCAATGGGAAGAATGCAGCTCTGCTGGGGAAAAAATAGCTAGATGGTTGAAGAAGTGTTTAAACTAGGGATTGGGGGATGGGCATTTACAGGAGGGGAAGATAGTGGAGAAAGTGACCTGGGTAATAGTGATCACAAAATAATAAGTTTTCATCTATCCTTTAATAAGATGTGTGGTAGAGGGGCTATAAGAACACTGAATTTCAGAAAGGTGAGTTTCCAATGTATTAGAGATAAACTTAGTGCCATAAATTTGGACAAACTCCTGAGAAATAAAAGTACACAAAGCAAATTGGACATTTTTAGAAGCATCCTGAATAGGACGTGTGCACAATATACTCAATGGGAATAGACAAACTAGAAATAGAAAGAAACCACTATGGTTAAACAGAGCTGTAAATAGTAATAAATGCCAAAAAGAAAAGGTTTAGAGAATTAAAGTAGTAAGGGGTAGTTATGGGTTAACTCAAAGATATCCGGGATTGGCAAGTCCAACCGGGTTTTATTTTATATATAAAAAAAAAAGAAAAACAACCCAGTTCAGGCCCAGAATTGAACCTGGATATTTATCCGGGTGCAGGTCTCCATATAAGTCTATGGAGAACCAGAAACCGGCACTTTAAAATGGCAGTGGAAGGGATAGGGGGATTGGAGCAACCGCATTATACTTATCTAGTTTCTCACTGTATTGCTATTTCAGGGGCCAATCATTATTCCCTGCCCATCATCAGTCTCCACGTATATGATTGGTTGCAATCAAACATGCCAAAACCCTGTATAATAGTATGTCTGACTGCAACTAATCAGAGGCTCTGTGTGCGCGTCTCTATTGGTGTAAAAATAAATAAATAAAAATTGACGTAGGGTGAGGGTCTCTCCAAATTATCCAAATGATATCTAGCATAGATAAAGCATACGGTTACAGGCTGCAGACCCCAGCTGTGTGCTTATCTTGGCTGTGTATCAAAATAATAGGGACCACATGTGTCTTTTATTATTTAAATAAATAATTAAAAAAAACAAAAACAGTGTGTGGTCCAATCCATTTCTGATACCCAGCCATGATAAAGCTGACAACTAAGGGCTGGTATTCTCAGGCTGGGGAGACGAAAGCTTACTGTTCCCCTGCCTAAAAATAGCATCCTGCGGCTGGCAAGGGTTGTCGCATCCATTAGATGTGTTAATCCTGGCACTTTACCCAGCTCATCCAGATTACCCTGGTACGGCGACAATTGGGGTAATAAGGGGTTAATAACAGCTCACAGCTGCCACTAAACCCTAGATTAGTAATGGAAGGAGTCTATAAGATCCCCTCACATTACTAATCTGTAAATGAAAACAGAAAAAAACAAACACCAAAAATAATCCTTTAT
The DNA here is from genome assembly GCF_048569485.1 of Anomaloglossus baeobatrachus. Taxonomy (NCBI): domain Eukaryota; kingdom Metazoa; phylum Chordata; class Amphibia; order Anura; family Aromobatidae; genus Anomaloglossus; species Anomaloglossus baeobatrachus. The sequence goes on from NC_134353.1 coordinate 334,390,908, forward strand.
TTGAAATAAAACAAAAAAAACACCCTTTTTCACACCTTTATTAAACCCCAAAACTCATAGGTCCCACGATGACTCCACCTCTGCTACATCTGAAGTGACCGCCCGCTGTGAGATTCAGGCAGAGACTGAGCCGCAGCGATGAGTGGGGACATCATTAAGGTTATTTGCGGTCATTTTCTGAATTTTTTTTTTGGCGGGGGGATTCTGTCTGTCACAGTTGAAGTGTATACAATAAAAAATTACAGACCTCTCCATTCTTTGTAGGTGGAAAAACTTGCAAAATCGGCAGTGTATCAAACACTTATTTTCCCCAATACATATAAAATGAGAATAATGGGAATAGGGGAAAATATGTGTAACTGGGTTTAAGAACTGGCTCAGTGATGGGAATCAAAGGATGGTTATTAATGGAACACACTCGGACTGGGTCACAGTTATCATTGGAGTACCGCACAGGTTAGTATGGGGCCCTCTTCTTCTTAACATTTATTAATGACCTTGTAGGGAGCAAGGAGAGTAGAATTTCAATATTTGCATACGATACTAAACTCTGCAAGGTAATCAAGGTAATCAATTCAGTGGAGGATAATTTAATATTACAGAAGAATTTATGTAAGCTGGAGACTTGGATTGAGAAATGGCAATTGAAGTTTAATGTGATAAATGTAAGGCCATGCACTTGGGCAGAGAAAGCACAATTTATAATTATGTACTTTATTGTAAAACACTGGGTAAAATGGTCACTGAAAAGGACTTGAGTGTATGGGCAAACTCAACTATACTGACCAGTGTCAGGCAACTGCTGCCAAGGCTAATAAAATAATGAGATTGTCATGCGATGTTCGGTTCCAAACTCATTAGGTATCACAGTGGCATCGGGCTCTGTTTACACTGCAGAGCCTGACAGGCAACCTGATGTCTGCTAGTTGTTCAGCCAGGGCTGAGCGTCGGCTGTTTCATGTGCACTGTTCCTCAGTCCTGCAGGAGTTAATGTCTGCTGACCAGGGGGAACTCTGCTAGGAGTTTAGGTTGCTAATTACCTATCATAGCAGTCTCCTTCCTATATAAAGGTACTGAATCCTGCCAATAAAAGCTCCAGCTTGTGCATCGATTTCGGTCTTAGGCCCTGTGCGCACGCTGCGTTTTTTGCCGCGATTTTGCTGCATGTTTTGCTGCATAAAATGTTTATAACCTTGCTGCAGTCCTTCTCCAGCAAAACCTATGGTAAAAAAAAAATGCTGTGCGCACACTGCGGTTTTTTTTACCAACAGGTTTTGTTGCATGTTTTCTGCAGCAAAAAGAATTGCATGTCACTTCTTTTCTGCAGGTACCTGTGGTTTTTGCCATAGATAATGGTCAAAAACCGCAGGGAACCACCTGCAGAAAATTCGAGGCAAAACCGGCAAACTGCTGCAAATCGCGGTAAACCCGCATCCGTTTTTCGGGTGCGTTTTGCTGCATTTTTTTATTGCAGATGCGGTAATCTTTCAGAGGGTGCGGAATTTTCTTTAAAAAATTCCATTTTCTAGTGCACACAGGGCCTTAGGCTCTGTGCGCACACTGCGGTTTTCGCCTTGGATTTGCTGCGGTTTTCGCAGCAGAAAAGGTGCGGTTTTCGTTCCCTACCTCGCTGCAGTCCTTCCCCAGCAAAACCTATGCGACAAAAAATGCTGTGTGCACAATGAGCATATCACTTAATTTCCGCAGGTACCTGCGGTTTTTGCCATAGATAATGGTAAAAAAAACGCAGTTACCAACCAGCGGCAAAACTGCGGGTGCGCTATTACCGCGGTTTTTGCCGCGGGTGCGGTATTATGCCAGACGGTGCAGATTTTTCCTAAGAAAAAGTTATTTCCCAGTGCGAACAGGATCTTGTTGTGGTGCTCCAATCTGTTGGTGATCTGTGGTGTACTTATTGTGTGGTGTGGAAGTTTCCCAGTTGTCAGTTTACTTGCGCTCTTTTATGTTATTATCCCCTGTGCATGTATTATCGCTCCTTTGTGTTTTGTTTTGTTTTGATCAGATACATTTTTATGTTTTTGACATTTACAAAAATGTACATATTGCAAAGCATAATCAACCATTTATACCAAGACAACTCCACTCCCCCTTACCCTCCCATTTCTGATCGACAGCTCCCCCCACTCTTCTCTGTGTATGATTGCACTGTGTACGAGTTATGGTTTTTCCCCTGTCTGCATTTAGTTGTGGGGTTTGTGACTATGGTCCTGACTCACCCCTTTGGTGGAGAAGTAGGAGAATTACACCAGGGCTTGGATAGGAGTTAGGCCTAAGCCACACAGCGAGAAAATCGGTGCAAGTGGAGTGTGATAAAACATCACATTCCACTCGGACCAATTTTAGCCTGTGTGTCAGCACACATGAGCGATTAAGTTAAGATTCGTAAGTGATGCACATCCGGCATCGTAAGGTACATTGCAGTGTGTGACAGGTACGTGCGATTGAACGTTAAAATGTTCATCGCATACACATTGTACCTTTCTCTAGAATTGCACGTCAGATTGTTCATCGTACCCGGGGTAGCACACATTGCAGTGTGTGACAGCCCGGGAACGATGAACAGATCTTACCTGCGTCCTGCGGCTCCCGGCCCACAATGCGGAAGGAAGGAGGTGGGCGGGATGTTTACGTCCCGCTCAGCTCCGCCCCTCCGCTTCTATTGGCTGCCTGCCGCGTGACGTCGATGTGACGCCGAACGTCCCTCCCACTCCAGGAATTGGACGTTCGCCGCCCACATCGAGGTCGTATGGAAGGTAAGTATGTGTGACGGGGGTTAATAGTTTGTGCGGCACGTTTAACAAATTGAACGTGCCACACATATGATGGGGGCGTTGCAAATTGCATACGATATCGTATGCGAAATTGCAACGTGTAAAGCAGGCTTTAGTCTCATGCTGGCGACTCAGACCTAGTTACCATCCAGCTCAGTATCTCTGAGCTAAGGGACAGCACAGGGTCCCCAGTCTGAGGGCCAGTATTCTCATCTCCGTGACAGAGATGCATTAAAAGAGGCATAGATGCTCATGAGAATAACATAGCTTTACCCTTACGCAAGTCACTAGTACGACTACACTTAGACTACTGTGTATAATTTTTGTCTCCAGTGTATAAGAAGGACATGACTGAACTAGAGCAGATGCAGAGAAGAGCAATCAAGGATATTAATGGAATGGGTGTACTGCAATAGCAAGATAGGTTATTAAACTTGAGGTTATTTCGTTTGGAAAAAAGAAGGCTTAGAGGTGATCTTTTAACAATGTACAAATGAGGGGACAGTACAGAGACCTTTCTAAAGATCTTTTAATACTCAAGCCTGCTTTACACGGTACGACCGATTGTGCGATTTCACAATCGATCGTACCCGCCCCCGTCCTTTTTGCGTCACGGGCAAATCGCTGCCCGTGTCGCACAAAGTTAGTAAACCCCGTCACACATACTTACCTCTCGTGCGACCTCGCTGTGGGCGGCGAACGTCCACTTCCTGGAGTGGGAGGGACGTTCGGCGTCACAGCGACGTCACACGGGCGCCGGCCAATAGAAGCGGAGGGGCGGAGATGAGCGGGACGTAAACATCCCGCCCACCTCCTTCCTTCCACATAGAGACGGCGGCGGCCGCGGGAGGCAGGTGAGCTGCTCATCGTTCCCGTGGTGTCACACGGAGCGACGTGTGCTACCACGGAAACGATGGTCAACTAAAGTAAACGATATTATGGAACCTAACGAGCAGTACCCGACTCACGATTTGTGAGCGATACTGCGTCGCTAGGAGGTGTCACACAGGCCGGCATCGCCAGCGATGCCGGATGTGCGTCACATAAACCGTGACCCCGACGATCTATCGCACGATAGATTGCCTGGTGTAAAGCAGCCTTTAGTCCTGTGATGTGAACAAGGGGGCATCCATTACATCTGGAGAAAAGGTTTAATCATAATCACAGCAGCAGATTCTTTACTATAAAGGCCCTGTCACACACAGAGATAAATCTGTGGCAAATCTGTAGCAGATCTGTGGCAGAAGTGAAATTGTGGACAATCAGTGCCAGGTCTGTGGCTGTGTACAAAAGGAACAATATGTCCATGATTTCACTGCAACCACAGATCTGCCAAAGAATTCTCTGTGTGACAGGGCCTTAAGAGCAGTGAGGCTATGGAACTCTGCCACATAATGTTGTAATGGTTGATTCACTACAAACGTTTAGAGAGGCCTGGATGCCTTTCTTGAACAATATAGTATTATTGCTTATGTCGACTAGATACTGTAATTGAGCGTTGATCCAAGGAACTAGTCTGATTGCCGTATATGGAGTTGGGAAGAAATTTTTCCCCTACTATAGAGCTTACTGTCTACCCCATGGGGTTTTCGCCTTCCTCTGGACCAACCTGTTATGCTATGGGTTGAATTTGATGGGCTTAAGTCTACCTTTAACCTTAAAAACTATGAAACCATGATGCTAGAATAAGCCGTATGGTAAAATCCATGATGCTGCGCCAGATCCATTGTTAAAATAAGCCAACTGGCTCCGAACATCTGTTGAGATTTCCTTTATCTTAATAATAAAAATACCAATAATTTTTGGGGTTTGTACCAGTTAACAATATGGCAATAAGACCACAATAGAGGCTCATAATGCCAATGTGATAACAACATAACTGTTGAATGCACTGTGCAGTTCTTATGTATTAATCTAATAGCATATGTTTCTTTAAAGGGAACCTGTCACCAGTGTTTTGCCCTATAAGCTGCAGCCACCACCGGGCGCTTATATACAGCATTCTAACATGCTGTATATAAAAGCCCAGGCCGCTGGGTATAACATAAAAAAGATTTTATAAAACTCACCTAGGTCGTCGCTCTGGTGTACAACGGTTGGATGGGTGGCGCTGTTCTCCGGGACTGGCGCCTTCCCTTTCGGCCATCTTGGTCTTCCTTATGCTGAAGTCACGGTGCATGATGCATCTACATCATACACACGCGCCAGCCAAAAGGGGAGACGCCGGTTCCGGAGAACGGCGCCACCCATCTGACCGTTGTGCAACAGAACGACCTTCTAGGTGAGCATTATAAAGTGTTTTTTATGTTATACCCAGCGGCCTGGGCTCTTATATACAGTATGTTAGAATGCTGTATATAAGACCCCAGTGGTGGTGGCCGCAGCTTATAGGGCAATAAAACTGGTGACAGGTTCTCTTTAAGGACGTTAATCTACTGTATTTCCTGGTCTAAAGCTTTTCTGTGAGAGAATTGAGCCAATTATGTTATTGACACTGTGATCAAAGGCTGATCCGAGTTTGATCAGAGTCTCAGCGTAGTGTGATCTGATTCTCCTATATGAGACAATTGTAGAACAGGTGAGGAGAAGATTGAAAAGAAAAAATGTATCTTCTCCATTCTGTGAGTCCACCGAAATCGGACTGAACCTGGATGACATCTCAAACATGTATATATTAAAGATATCCCTAAATATATCGCTAGAGCTGATCGGACTGAGGAAAAAAACAGGACCGGCGGATCACTGGTCATAAAAAAAAAAATCTGCTCCGGAATCCGGTACCCATATAAATCAATGGGGACCAGAATCCGGAGATTAAAAATGTTGGTGGAAGGTATAGGGGGGTATGAGCACGCACGCGGTGTACTCAACCAGGCTGTGTCATGGCGGCAAACTCCTTCCAAGTCACGCTATTCTCTTCCGGACCCGACAATTCAATACTCACCGTTTTGCCTGCCCACCGGCACATGTAATTGGTTGCAGTTAGATGCCCCCCCACCCTGAGTGGCAGCGTGGCAGCCTACTGCAACTAATCACAGGCGCCAGGACGGCCGGTGGGTGGAGAAAGCAGTGCAAGTGTCTGCGGGTCAGTATGGTGAGCGTGCATGTAGACAGCAATACATGTGGCCCGCTTCTGTCAGAAGAGTGTGCGGCTGTGCCGGTGATGTGCTGTCAGACTCATACAAGCCTGACATGACATCACCCGGCACGGCCTGCTGCTCTCTAAACATGAGCGTGCATGTACCTAGAATCACATGCATGCTCCTGTGAGAGTGTGCGGCTGTGCCGCTGATGCAATGTCAGACTCGCACGAGTCTCTCAGAAGTGTAATTCCGGCCTAAGAGAAACAGCATGCAGTTTTTGTTTTGTTTTTGTTATTTAAATAAAAAAACGACGTGTGGTCCATCCTAATTTTCATCCCCAGCCAAGATAACGCCAGCTGGGGGTTGGTATTCTTAGCCCACAGCCACCCAGTATTGCTGCATCCATTAGATGTGACAATCCCTGTGCTTTACCGGCTCTTCCCGAATTGCCCTGGTGCATTGGCAATCAGGGTAATAACAGGGGTTAATAACAGCGCACAGCTGCTACTAAGCCTTAGGTTAGTGATGGCACAGGCGTCTATGAGATACCTGCATCACGGATCTATAAGTGACAGTAAATAAACACAAACACAGAGAAAAAATCCTTTATTTGGGGGGAAAAAATACACCCTCCTTAGCACTTGATTATTCCCCAACACCCTGCTGGTTCGGCGTAATCCACACGAGGTCCAACGAAGACACTTCCAGCTCTGCTACATGTCCCAGCCAGCAGCCATAGAGCACAGTCACCGGCTGTAAGTGTAGCCTATGACTGAGCTGCGATGAGCGATGACTGCAGGCAGAGGATGTCACAGGCTGGGGGCGCGTATGACTGCAACCAATCACAGATGACAGGACGGCCGGTGGGCAGGGAAAGCATCTAAAGCTGCACAAATTCAGGAAGTGGATGCGTGACCCGGAAGCAGTTTGCCGCCATGACACTGAGTCGCCGTAAGTATGAAACTCTAATTTAATTCTTGTTTTCTTTATTTTTCAATTAATTTTCCCAGTGCCAGATCCAGATCGTGCACCTGGTATCCCAGGCCCGGGTTCAGCACCCGGGCATCTTTGAAACCACGTGGATCCGGACTTTTACAGTTCAGATCCGTTCAGCCCTATATAATCGCCAGACAAATGTAGTGTCCTTGAGAAAAAAAAATTCTGTATATAGTAGTAGATCTCAGGTCCACAGAAGAATTGATAGTAGAATTGAATATTCATGTGAAGTTTCCTTATTTTATAATAACAGAGCAACCAAACTTGCATAAGACCCACGTTTCGGCCTTGTGGTCTTTCTTTCTCAAGGTCTCCAAGTAGAGGTTGCTTGGGGTAAAGTGTCAAGCTGAAACAGCTTGCAGGTTCCAAAGCTGAGGAGATAAGACATTAACAGGACGAAGTAGGGTGAAACATTGCTGTCTGGATGGAATAAATACTCTTTTGAAGATTTCACCTGGGACACTGTCTTTCATTATATTATATGCTTTTTGCCAAGAGAATCCCTTGTTTCTCTGACCTGCATCCATTTTTCCTTATGAAGGATCTCAACTGAGGTGCTGCAAACCTTCTGTTTTCTGCTTGCTGCTGGTGTGCCGGTATCTGTGATTGGTTGCCTTCACACTAGCTGTCTGGGTCCCCAAAGTGGAGTGTAAAAATATATAATTAATTGAAAAAAATGGCATGGGGTTCCCTGTATTTTGATACCCAGCATAGAGAAAGCAGACAGCTGGAGGCTTCATCCCCCAGTTATGTGCGTTATCTTGGCTGTATATCAAAATATGAGGCACCCCATGTGGCTTTTCTTTAAATTATTTTTAAAAACAGAGTGCAGTCTCCCCTTCAATTTTGATACCCAGCCAAGATAAAGCAGACAGCTAGGGAATGGTATTCTCAGGCTGGGGAGGCCCATTGTTACTGAGCCTTCACAAACATAAAAATAGCAGCCTGTAGCTACGCCAGAATTGACTCATTCCAATTGCCCTGGAGCAGTGGCAATTGGGGTATTATAAGGAGTTAATGACAACTGTGATTTGTTAAAAAAAAAAAAAAATCAAAAAACTGCCACGAAGCACACAGGATTAGTAATGGGTAGAGGTCTATGAGATCCCACATTACGAATCGTGTTAGTAAAATAAAAAGAAAAAAAAACACACCCTTTTCCTCCAATTTCATAACCCCCAAAATACCTCTGTAGGTCCGACGTAATCCACATCACGACATCCCACGATGATCCCTGCTATGCTACAGCCTGAAGTAGAAGTGTGCAGTCACATTAGAAAATGTTTCTGATCACTGCAGCATCCGGGACACAATGACTGAGTCGCAGCTGTGAAAGCGGTGATGTCAGCAAGTTTACCTGAGTTCACAATGGGAATCACAGCTGTGACCTTAGGTGAATTTATTAAACTCAGTGCTAGATTACCAGATTAGGCACACATCAAGTATTTGGTTACAAACAAAATCATAAAACACCCGCCTTCATTTTTTATGCTTTTTGTTTTGCAAGAAGTTGCAGATTTGGTGCAGAAATTTCTGCAACCAAAAACTCAACGTGTACACAGACTATTCTGGTAATCTGCCATAGAGTTCAATGAGTTCACCTGAGGTCACTGCTGGAGTACCATGGGAGCAGACAGCTGTGACCTCAGGTGAGCTCACTGACTTCACCACATTCACAGCTACAGCTCAGTCAGTGTGTCCTGAATGTCACAGTGATCGGTTAAGTTTCCTAATGTGACCGCGCATTACAATCTCAGGATGTAACAGAGCAGGAATCATCATGGGACGTTGTGTCTGTGGATTACATCGGCCCTGCAGGGGTGTTTTGTGAGGAGAAAGAGGGCGTTTGGGTTTTTTTTTAAGGATTTTTCTGTGTTTTGTGTTTAATTTTTTTTTTACTTTCACGATTAGTAATTGGGTGGGTGCTCATAGACCCCTTCCCATTACTAACCTCCAACCTGATGACAGCTGTGATTTTTTGACAAATCACAGCTCTCATTAACCCCTTATATTACCCCAATTTCTACCACTCCAGGGCATTTGGGATGATATGGGTAAGCGCCAGGATCTAATGTATGCACTAATTCTGGGGCAGCTGCAAGCTGCTATTTGTACGCAGGAGAGGGCCCAATAACCATGGCAGAAAAAGGAGAAATGCAAAACTCACTAGAGAAAAATGAGGGTAGTGGTGCACAGACAACCTACTTCGACTGGCAGGTGAAGAACAAAATTAGAAGGTAAAAAAATCCAGCACCAGATAACATAAGGTAAAAATTTTTGCTTAAATTTTTACATTTTAAATGCTGGTGCTGGATTTTTTCACCTTCCAATAACCATGGGCCTCCCCAGCCTGAGAATACCAGTCTCAATCTGTCTGAATTATCGTGGCATTAACGTGGCTGGGTATCAAAATTGAGGTGGGACCGCATACCAGTTTTTTTAAATTATTTAAATAATCAAAAAAAATGCCACATAGGGTCCCACATATTTTGATACACAGCCAAGATAACGCACACAGCTAAGGGCTGCAGCCTCCAGCTGTCTGCTTTATTTGTGCTGGTTATCAAAATATGAGGGACCCTATACACCATATTTTTAAATTATTTATTTTTACACTCCACTTTGGGGACCCAGACAGCTAGTGTGAAAGCAACCAATCACAGACAGTGGCCTAACGGCAGTCTGACTACAATCAGTCACAGACGTGGCCACAGAGGGTGGGGGAAGGAGTCAATATTCACGAGATTTAATGACCCAGAAGCAGTGTGACAGCCACTCGCAATAGAAATGTAGTAAGTATAATTGTTCTGCTTTAATACCCTTTTTGCTTCCCTTTGCAGCCCCCTGCCTCTTACTAACACCATTTTTTAACCCTTAAGCTTGGGTCCTTTAGACTTATATGGGATTCAGCGTCTGGAGTCAAATTCAGGTCAAGACCGGTCCCGAACCAGGCTTTTTTTTTTTTTTAGTCCAGCTGGATCAGCTGACTTTAATATCTGTAGGTTTTCCCACCTCTACTAATAAGTATTGCTAACAAAAAAAAACAAAACAATGATATGAAATCTCAGGTTTTAATAATTTAAAAAAAAAAATACCTGCAAAATGACACATTTGGTATTGCCGCGTTCAAAACAATCCATACAATAAGACTATTATTTATCCTCCGTGGTGAATGCCCTTAAAACAAAGAAAAAAAAAAACTGTGCCGTAATTGTTGTTTTTCATAAATTTTGGCTTAGAAAAAAAGAAAAAAAACATTAAATAAAAAAAGTGATCGAAAAGTCCTAAGCATCCCAAATTGTATCAATACATGTCATTTTGCAAAAACAAGCCAAGTTCTATAAAGAGAAAAATGAAAAAGTTAGGGCTCTGACAATATGATGATCAAAAAGTGATTTTTCGTGTGAAAAAGTGGTAAAACATAAATAAAATATATAAACTGGATAATCACCATAATTAAAAACAGCAACACCGGCAAAAATAACATATTTTGTATTGACACATTCATAACCATGCTTACAGTAAAACTAATATATCCCATGCGGTGAACACCATTAAAAAAAAAAACAAAAAACTATGCTATACGGTAGTTCTTTTTGTTAATTTTGCCTAGGAATAAAGTGTTAGAAAAGTCATATGTACACTAAAGTAGAACCGACAAAATCTACATCTCATTATGCAATACAATTTAAAAAAAAATGAATTTTCCTTGTAATAGTAAAACATAAAAAAGGTATAGATTGGGTGTCACTATAATCGTACCAAAGATAACAAGTCTATTTTTCCCCACGGATAGCTCTGTAAAAAATAAAATTTAAAATAATTGCCAAACTTAAATGTTTTTGTCCATGCCTACTATTAAAAAAAAAAAAAAGGAATTAAACTGATCAAAAAAAAAAAGTCACATGTACTCAAAATGCTATCATTAGAAAGTAAAGCTTGTCCCACAAACACAAGCTCTCATGTTGGTCCATCTAAGGAAAAATAATAAAATTATGGATATTAGAGTATGGTGGCAAATTTTTTTTAAAAATATTTTATTGAGCAAAAGTAGCAAAAAACTCCCCAAAAAAATTACATATGTTTGGTATTGTCATGATTGTATTGACCAGCTAAATAAACAAAACATGAAAATTATATCTGTGCATTAAAGGGAATCTGTCAGTAGGTATTCTTTAGTGTAATGTAGTGGAAAAGAGACAGAATCCAATGATGTGTCACTTACTAGACTGTGTTAAGAAGTTTAAAAAAAAAAAAAAAAAAATCAGTATTTTATCAGCAATAGATTATCACTACAGCGGATATTGCCCCTCCTAGTCCAACCCTCCCATCACCACCGATTAGCAGCTTTCTTTCACTCTACAGTGTACATAGAAAGCTGTGGTGTTGATATGGTTATAAACGGAACAACTGAGCTCTGCTCTACCTACAGCAGAGAAAACTATGATAAGTGTTGCACCCAGTACACTAAGTGGCATCCCTGGAATCAGGTTCTCTGTCCCTACCTCATGGTGCTGTCAGATTACATAGTAAAAACCTGCTGACCGATTCCATTTAAATATAGATAAATATTAATAAATTAATGAAGCTATAGAAATTTGATATTGCCACAGGAGGCAGAATGAAGTCGACACTTTGTGTTGCATGGTGAATCCCATAAAGTGTAGATTGGGGGGGGGGGGTGGAAAGCATAATCGCTGTTTTGTTTATATTCCTTCTTTAAAGAGTTGATAAAAAAACGTTATATGTACCCCAAAATAAAGCTGCTGTCAGAAAACTTGACGTCAACCAAAACTGGCTGTGACACCAAGGTCAATGGAGCATACGGAAAGGCATCTTTCTAATTTATGAATCAGCACCTTTAAAATGATTAAAGAGTGTCAAGTGGCGATAGTCACTACTTCGTGGCTTAGTGCCAATATAAAGGTAGTCAGTTCCCCATTAAAATGATTATATTTAGAAGGTAATTTATTCACACACAATGCTTTCTATTGTAATTTATCGACAAAGGCTACCACAGTGATGAAATTGCTTATTAGGTAGATTTGTTTATGTTTCCATCTTTTCCCATTTACATCATTTCCCCTTTCCTTTGCCAGTAAATAAAAATGGTTTAGGATGGTTAAAGTCACTCTTCTGAAGTCAAGATGAGACGTGCGGTCGTCGTGCTGTGGCTTCTGCTCTCTCTTCATTGCTACTCTACCACATTTGGTGAGCTTTTATTTACTTATGTTTTCCACTAATTTACTTATCACCACTTATTCCACTTATTCCACTTCTTATCCAGGCAAAATTGCTCACCCTGGACGTGCACATATATCTTTTTATAAATTAACTGTAAGAGATCTATGTATTTATATGGGTATCTAAGAATAC